>NC_053161.1:15236974-15324474 GCF_016835505.1 Polypterus senegalus | reverse complement strand
TAGCTGTACTTATGAATATGCTTGTATGCATCATTTGCTTCATAATGTTTTTCTGCCTTCTCAATTGTGAAATGGCGCTTTGTGCTCATCGCTGTTTGGAGTTCTTCCTTGTTCTCTACGTACTTACGTAGGAGGCGTGATGATGTCACACTAAACTCCCCCACGCCATCTCCAACTCAAGACTCCATTACATTATATGGGGAAAAATAGCTTCCAGTTATGACCCTTATGCGTAAATTTCGAAATGAAACCTGCCCAACTTTTGTAAGTAAGCTGTAAGGAATAAGCCTGCCAAATTTCAGCCTTCTACCTACACGGGAAGTTGGAGAATTAGTGATGAGTGAGTGAGTGAGTGAGGGCTTTGCCTTTTATTAGTATAGATATATAAATATATAAATATATAATATATATAATATATATATATATGTTTTATATATATATATATATATATATATATATATATGTTTTATATATATATATATATATATATATATATATATATATATTATATATATACAGTGGTGTGAAAAACTATTTGCCCCCTTCCTAATTTCTTATTCTTTTGCATGTTTTTCACACAAAATGTTTCTGATCATGAAACACATTTAACCATTAGTCAAATATAACACAAGTAAACACAAAATGCCGTTATTAAATTATGGTTTTTATTATTTAGGGAGAAAAAAAATCCAAACCTACATGGCCCTGTGTGAAAAAGTAATTGCCCCCTTGTTAAAAATAACCTAACTGTGGTGTATCACACCTGAGTTCAATTTCCGTAGCCACCCCAGGCCAGATTACTGCCACACCTGTTTCAATCAAGAAATCACTTAAATAGGAGCTGCCTGACACAGAGAAGTAGACCAAAAGCACCTCAAAAGCTAGACATCATGCCAAGATCCAAAGAAATTCAGGAACAAATGAGAACAGAAGTATTTGAGATCTGTCAGTCTGGTAAAGGTTATAAAGCCATTTCTAAAGCTTTGGGATTCTAGTGAACCACAGTGAGAGCCATTATCCACAAATGGCAAAAACATGGAACAGTGGTGAACATTCCCAGGAGTCGCTGGCCGACCAAAATTACCCCAAGAGCGCAGAGACGACTCATCCGAGAGGTCACAAAAGACCCCAGGACAACGTCTAAAGAACTGCAGGCCTCACTTGCCTCAATTAAGGTCAGTGTTCACGACTCCACCATAAGAAAGAGACTGGGCAAAAACAGCCTGCATGGCAGATTTCCAAGACGCAAACCACTGTTAAGCAAAAAGAACATTAGAGCTTGTCTCAATTTTGCTAAAAAACATCTCAATGATTGCCAAGACTTTTGGGAAAATACCTTGTAGACTGATGAGACAAAAGTTGAACATTTTGGAAGGCAAATGTCCCGTTACATCTGGCGTAAAAGGAAAAAAGCATTTCAGAAAAAGAACATCATACCAACAGTAAAATATGGTGGTGGTAGTGTGATGGTCTGGGGTTGTTTTGCTGCTTCAGGACCTGGAAGGCTTGCTGTGATAGATGGAACCATGAATTCTACTGTCTACCAAAAATCCTGAAGGAGATTTTCGGCCATCTGTTCATCAACTCAAGCTGAAGCGATCTTGGGTGCTGCAACAGGACAATGACCCAAAACACACCAGCAAATCTACCTCTGAATGGCTGAAGAAAAACAAAATGAAGACTTTGGAGTGGCCTAGTCAAAGTCCTGACCTGAATCCAATTGAGATGCTATGGCATGACCTTAAAAAGGCGGTTCATGCTAGAAAACCCTCAAATAAAGCTGAATTACAACAATTCTGCAAAGATGAGTGGGCCAAAATTCCTCCAGAGTGCTGTAAAAGACTCATTGCAAGTTAGCGCAAATGCTTGATTGCAGTTATGGCTGCTAAAGGTTGCCCAATCAGTTATTAGGTTCAGGGGGCAATTACTTTTTCACACAGGGCCATGTAGGTTTGGATTTTTTTTTCTCCCTAAATAATAAAAACCATCATTTAAAAACTGCATTTTGTGTTTACTTGTGTTATATTTGACTAATTGTTAAATGTGTTTGATGATCAGAAACATTTTGTGTGAAAAACATGCAAAAGAATAAGAAATCAGGAAGGGGGCAAATAGTTTTTCACATCACTGTGTATATATATATATATATATATTATATATACACACACACACACATATATATACATATATATACACACACAAACATTTATTTATATATTTATATATATATATATATATATAGATATATATATATATATATATATATATATTTATATATATATATATATATATATATATATATATATATATATATATATATATATACATACCTACACACACACACACACACACACACATACATATATATATATATATATATTTACACACGCATATATATATATATATATATATATATACTAAAAAATACCAGGCTTGAGCGAGAAGTAGTGTGTTAAAGAAGCAATGAAAAGAAAAGGAAACATTTTGAAAATGACGTAACCTGATTGTCAATGTAATTGTTTTGTCACTGTTGTGAGTGATGAGTGTTGTTGTCATATATATATATATATATATATATATATATATATATATATATGACATTTACACACACACACATAAACATATATATATATATACATATCTATACATATCCACATATATACATACATATATATCTACATATATACACACACATATATACACACATATACATACACACACACATATTTAAACATATACATACATATCTACATATATACACACACAGCTATTTCGTATCAGTGCAATACGCTGTTTGTTAAACGTTGACTCCGCTCTTACGGGCAATAACAAATCAAATCATTCAGTTGTCTTTGCTCATATGTCATTTTAGAGCTGGACGCCTGGCATCTTTTTTTGGCCACAAGTTCGTTTATGTTTGGTGTGAGGTTCTGTGTTGTGGAGATTCTCAGGATGGATTGCAGGTGCTCATCAGTGAGGCGACTCCTGTGTGCTGTTTTGTTAGTCTTTATCACTGAGAAGAGCTTCTCACACAGATATGTGCTACCAAACATGCACAAGGTTCGAGCCGCATGTAGACGGACTTTTTGTTCTTCAAAGTCACCAAAGCGCCGTGCAAACTCAGTGCGCAATAACTCTAGTAAGCGGTAAGTGTTCGGCAAGGCAGCTTTTAGCGCTGCATTATGGGATCTGTAGTTTATTGTGTTACCAGCGCTTCATATACTCGGGCTTTAATAACAATAATACAGTATATAAAATGATCTCGGGCGGATATATTTACACGGGCGGATGTGGTCCGGCCCTTGAGTTTGACAAATATGGACTAAATAGAACTTGAAAAGATATATTTTTCAAATGTGATCGCAAATTCAGATAGAGTTGACGCCAGACTACAGCCTGCATGCCTCAATGAGTCATCCTCCCTCGCTCTTACTTTTTTACCGCTCATCTAATGAATACACTGAGTATGGCTTTACCAAAACAATCATTGATGGCGAATAAAGTATCCATTATTCGAGTATGTAGAGCGGGATATATATATATATACATATATATATACCCGCGTATCGCAGCGGAGAAGTAGTGTGTTAAAAAAGGTAGAAAAAGAAAAGGGAACATTTTAAAAATAACGTAACATGACTGTCAATATACAGTATTTGTTTTGTGAGTGTTACTGAGTGTTGCTGTCATCAAGGATTTGATTATCATTATTTCTTTCAATCAGGTTCAGATTTGTAGGATGTGTTGTGTTCAAGTTACATTACGTGTTTGTCAATCGTTGTAAAGATGACAGGTTTCATTCATCGATTCGTTTCTTACGGCATCAATAAACAGCTCGTCTTCTTCTTTATCTGAGACCTGACACACTGCATGCACTGGTTTTTTACACTGTCTTCCTTTAGCGGGACATTGACTTTTTCCACCGTGTGCTTTGTTTCCACAGTAGCTGCATTTATGAATATGCTTATCAGACGCTTCATATTTTTTGCTGCCTTTTCAATTGTGTAATTCGGTTTTGTTCAGCGCTTTTGGAACTGTTGCTTTTATCTGTGCACTGCGCCAGTTCACGTGAGCCACTCGGTGTACTTGCATCGAAGGTTCCCAGCTGTGCTGGTGCCATCTCGTGCTATGTCCATAGCTTTATTTAATGTTACCTTAGTCCTGGCACTTAAAACTTTCTCTCGCAGTTTCGCTGAGTTTGTGTCAAACACCACCCTGACCATCTCATCTTCCTCTCCATAAGCACAGTCCTTCACCCGTGAATATTTACCCGTGGCAGTTTGCTATTGGATTGCCGCTGACGGACGGCCTTATATGGGCAGGCACTAAATTACAAACGCCAGCGGCAGCCTGTCTATGAACTTAATTTAAAGTGTAGGTTTACATCGTGCTTTGTTTCCGAAGTAGCAGAACTCATGAATATGGTTGTATATGTCACTCGCTCGCTTCTTATTGTTTCGCTGCCTTCTCAATTATATAATGCATGTTTTCTTAAGCGCTTTTTTGAGGTCTTCCTGGTTTTCTATGTACTGCGTGATTACGTGGGAGGCGTGATGATGTCACATGAAACTCCCCCACGGCGTTGAAGCTCATCTCCATTACAGTAAATGGAGAAAAACTGCTTCCAGTTATGACCATTACGCGTAGAATTTCGATATAAAACCTGCCCAACTTTTGTAAGGAAGCTGTAAGGAAGGAACCTGCCAAATTTTAGCCTTCCACCCACACGGGAAGTTGGAGAATTAGTGATGAGTCAGTGAGTGAGTGAGTGAGTGAGTGAGTGCTTTGCCTTTTATTAGTATAGATATATATATTTACACATGCATATATACAGTGGGTACGGAAAGTATTCAGACTCCCTTCAATTTTTCACTCCTTGTTATATTGCAGCCATTTGCTAAAATCATTTAAATTAATTTTTTTCCTCATTAATGTACACACAGCACCCCATATTGACAGACAAAAAAAAAAGAATTGTTGAAATTGTTACAGATTTATTAAAAAAGAAAAACTGAAATATCACATGGTCCTATGTATTCAGACCCTTTGCTGTGACACTCATATATTTAAATCAGGTGCTTTTCATTTCTTCTGATCATCCTTGAGATCACCTTTATTTGAGTCCAGCTGTGTTTGATTATACTGCTTGGACTTGATTAGGAAAGCCACACACCTGTCTATATAAGACCTTACAGCTCACAATGCATGTTAGAGCAAATGAGAATCATGAAGTCAAAGGAACTGCCTGAAGAGCTCAGAGACAGAATTGTGGCAAGGCACAGATCTGGCCAAGGTTACAAATAAATTTCTGCTGCACATCCAACCTGACAGAACTGGAGAGGATCTGCAAGGAGGAATGGCAGAGGATCCCCAAATCCAGGTGTGAAAAACATCTTTCCCAAGAAGACTCATGGCTGTATTAGCTCAAAAGGGTGCTTCTACTAAATACTGAGCAAAGGGTCTGAATACTTAGGACCATGTGATATTTCAGTTTTTCTTTTTTAATAAATCTGCAAGAATTTCAAAAATTATTTTTTTTTGTCTGTCAATATGGGGTGCTGTGTGTACATTAATGGGGGAAAAAATTAATTTAAATGATTTTAGCAAATGGCTGCAATATAACAATGAGTTATATACATACACATATACACAGTAAATACAAACATACATACACACATACATACATATACACATACATACATACATATACACATACATACATACATACATACATACATATATATATATATACTCAGCAAAAAAAGAAACGTCCCTTTTTCAGGACTGTGTATTTCAACAATAATGTTTTAAAAATCCAAATAACTTAACAGATCTTCATTGTAAAGGGTTTAAACAATGTTTTCCATGCATGTTCAATTAACCATAATCAATTAATTAACATGCACCTGTGGAATGGTCGTTAAGACCTTAACAGCTTACAGAAAGTAGGCATTTAAGGTCACAGTTCTAAAAACGCAGGACACTAAAAAGACTTGTCTACCGACTGTGAAAAACACCCAAAGAAAAATGCCCAGGGTCCCTGCTCATCTGCGTGAACGTGCATTAGGCACACTGCAGGGAGGCATGAGGACTGCTGATGTGGCTAGGACAATAAATTGCCATGTCTGCACTGTGAGACACCTAAGACACCGCTACAGGGAGACAGGAAGGACAGCTGATCATCCTCGCAGTGGTACATCCGAATATCACACCAGCGTGACAGGTACAGGATGGCCACAACAACTGCCCGAGTCACACCAGGAACACACAATCCCTCCATCAGTGCTCAGACTGTCCGCAATAGGCTGAGAGAGGCTGGACTGAGGGCTTGTAGGCCTGTTGTAAGGCAGGTCCTTACCAGACATCACCAGAACAACGCCACCTATGGGCACAAACCCACCTTCGCTGGACCAGACAGGAGTGGCAAAAAGTGCTCTTCACTGATGAGTCACAGTTTTGTCTCACCAGGGGTGATGGACGGATTCGTGTTTATCGTCGAAGGAATTGAGCACGTCTGGGACCTGTTGGATCGCAGGGTGAGGGCTAGGGCCATTCCCCCCGGAAATGTCCAGGAACTTGCAGGTGCCTTGGTGAAAGAGTGGGGTAACATCTCACAGCAAGAACTGACAAATCTGGTCCAGTCCATGAGGAGGAGATGCACTGCAGTACTTCAAGCAGCTGGTTGCCACACCAGATACTGACTGGTACTTTTGATTTTGAGCCTCCCTTCATTCAGGGACACATTGTGAAACATTTTTAGTTTATGTCTTATGGTGTTGACTCTTTTAGTGTTCATACAAATATTTACACATTAAGTTTACTGAAAGTAAAAACAGTTGAAAGTCAGAGGACGTTTCTTTTTTTGCTGAGTATATATATACAAGGTGTGGCAGAAAAGTAATGAGACTGATTTTTTATTTACCAAAGTTTTTATTTTTTTCAAACATCAATGTTATCCCCTTCAAAGTAGTTCCCTTGGGCAGCTACACACCAATGGAGACGTTGTCCCCACTGTTGGTAGCAGCGCTGGAAGTCTTCAACCGGTATGGTCTTCAGCATATCCGTTACACTCTTTTGGATGTTTTCTAAAGTCCCGAAATGACGTCCTTGGAGGACATTTTTCAGTTTAGGAAAAAGGAAAAAGTCACACGGACTGAGGTCAGGTGAATAAGGGGGCTGGGGAACCACAGGAATGTGTTTTTTCGATTGTCCTTCTGCTCAATTGTGAGGTTTTTCGGCACCATTTTGACACAGACCTTTCGCATGTGCAAATATTCAGTCAAAATTTGATGAACGGTAAATCTGTTCAAATTTAATTGTTCACTCAACATTCTTAATGTTAAATGACGGTCTGATCTCACAAGAGTGTTCACACGTTCGATGTTTTCATTGGTTTTTGAAGTTGAAGTCCTCCCTTAACGGTGTTCATCTTCAACGTGTTTTCTGCCTTCCAAAAATGATTTGTGCCAGCGAAAAACTTGAGCTCGGGATAAAGAAAGTTCCCCATAGGCCTGTTTTAACTTTTCAAACGTCACACTTGCCGATTCTCCAAGCTTAACACAAAATTTAATGGCACAACGTTGCTCCAAATTCCGCTGTTCCATTTTGTGTGACGCACAACCAAAAACACAACTTCGCTAATAGCAGTCACAAAAATCACGTAGTTAACGGAACGAGTTGAAACTCGCACTGAGCTATGGGAGGGTACTGATACACGTGCTCTATCAAGGACAACAGCGCAGCATTGCCAGATCGCTTACAGTGTTGCCAGTCTCATTACTTTTCTGCCACACCTTGTATATATATATATATATATATATATATATATATATATATATATATACACATACAGTATATATACATACAGTATATATATATATATATATATATATATATATATATATATATATATATACACATACATACATACACATACATACATACACATACATACATACATACAACAGCCAGCTCCTTCACTATAACTACAGGGAGGGATAGCCCCTACCATTTTGGGGCTCTAGGCAAGGTTTTGCTGTGGGGTCCAAACTAACAAAATGTAAATACCACAATACATGTTTACATGTTCCACCAAAATAGCCCAACCTTTGAGGTGCTGCTGAAAAGAAGCTATAAAGCTTTTGCTTCCAAAGAAGGCAATGGCATCTCTTGACCTGCATCTGCTACAACTAAATTTAGGGTGTGGGCAGCACATGACAGAAAGAAATATTGGGTATTATTTTTACAGCAGTCCGGCCTGCACACCTTTGTACTTCTAGTCCATATCTGCACTAATGTCATAATTCATAATTGACATCTGCAATCATTAAAAAGAATATTTAGTTCTTTGAGTCTGTCCAGGTCAAGAGAAGACTAAATTTCACCTAATGTCTCTGTTGTTGAAAGGAATTCCATAAAATACTCTTTAATCCTGGGTACTTCCTCCAGTGCAACAATTCTTATAACTACTGTTATTTGCTCCTCATCGCTAACATCAGATGTGCAATCCAAAATAATGGAGTAATATTTGGACTGCTTGATGTCACTCACTATATGCTCAATTACTTTCTTACTTACAGAATTAATAAGTTCATTTGGAATGGTTTTGCTATGGCAGTTTGTTTGGGTGCTGGTACTACTCTGTTTGATATAAGTGTTTCTCTTGAAGCAAACAATAATGATTAGATTTATCAAACAGTGAACACTAAAGGCCTGCTGCTAGAGAAAATACAAGACTTCATATATACTGTAGGACAGGGGGATTTGGCAATTGTTTTGTTATTAAAAAATTACTGTTATTTGTAATGAGAAACAAGAAGTAGCAGTCCTAGCTTTATTTTGTTTCTCACACGTGAGTCATCTCTGGTAGTGATTTACAATCAATAATTTACACTAACCAGCCACTTTATTAGGTACACCTTGCTAGTATTGGGTGCTCTTTTGCCTTCAGAACTGCCATAATTCTTCGTGGCATAGATTCAACAAGGTGCTGGAAACACCTGTGATTTTGGTCCACACTGACCTAACAGCATCATGCCGCTACTGCAGATTTGTTGGCTGCACATCCATAACGCAAATCTCCCATTTCAACATGTCCCAAAGGTGTTCCATTGGATTGAGAACTAGTGATTATAGAGGCCACTTGAGTACAGTCAACTCATTGTCATGTTCAAGAAACCAGTTTGAGATGATTTGAGTTTTGGGGCATGACGCGTTATCCTGCTGGAAGAAGCTATCAGAAGATGGGTACACTGCAGTCATAAAGAGATAGACATGGTCATCAACAATACTTAGGTAGACTGTGGTATTTAAATGATGCCCAGTTAGTAATAAGGGGCTCAAAGTGTGCTAAGAAACTATCGCTCACACCATTACACCACTATCACTGGCATGAACCGTTGATACAATGTAGGATGTTTTCATGTTGTTGATGCCAAACTCTGACCCTACCATCCAAATGTAGCAGCAGAAATTATGACTAATCAGACCAGGCGATGTTTTTTCAAACTTATATTGTCCAGTTTTGGTGAATCCATTTGAGTTGTAGACTCAAGTGTGTGTTCTTAGTTTACAGGAGTAACACCCCGTGTGGTCTCCTGCTGCTGTAGCCCATCTGCTTAATGGTTCAACATGTTGTGCATTTAGAGATGCTCTTCTGCATACTTCAGTTGTAACAAGTGGTTATTTGAGGTATTGTTGCCTTTCTATCAGCTCAAACCAGTCTGGCCTTTCGCCTCTGACATTAGCTTCAACATGACATTTTTACCCAGACAACTGCCTCTCACTGGATATTTTCCCTTTTTGGATGGCTCTCTAGTAACCCTAGAGATGGTTGTATTTAAAAATACCATTAGATCAGCAGTTTCTGAAATACTCTGACCAGCCTGTGTGGCACCAACAACCATGCCATGTTCAAAGTCACTTAAATCACCTTTCTGATGCTCAGTTTGAACTTCAGAAGGTTGTCCTGAAAATGTCTACATGCCTAAATATATTAAGTTGCTGCCATGTGATTGGCTGATTAGATATTTGCATTAACAAGTTTTTGAACAGGTGTACCTAACAAAGTGGCCAGTGAGTGTAGAAAAATAAGTTGCAGACTAGTTCTCTTTCATGCAAAAGGAGATCCTGCTTTTATTTTGGTGTATTCTGTGGTTTAGAGATTACCTAACAAAACAATTTAATAGTTAGCAATTGAAAATAGATATCATTAATCCAGCCCTGTCGCCTTAAATATGTGTACCTTATATTTTTTCACAGTTTCCTCCCTCAAATAGTTAAGCACGTGCCTCTAGCTGTCAATGTGGTAATACAGTGAAAAACTGCCACCCACATGTCAACCCATAATAAACTGATAAGCAACCTACAAAATGTCACACATAAGAGGAAACCAACCAAACACTTCCTACCTAAATACAACCACTTTTATCATTCTGCCCACCTGTGGCACTTTCCTTACACAAGCAAGAAGCATGAGGAAAAGGTTTAAATAAAAAAATAGAAGATTTAAAAGCAGCCATTTTTGACTGGTCGTTTTGAACAATTTGACCAATGCTCATAAAGTTTAAGTAACAACATCAAAAAAAGAGGCATATCATCAAGTTTCATTGTCTTACTGCATTACAGCTTTTATCTGAGTGTCTTTGTGTCTCATCTTGGATTGTGTGTTTTTATTCTGATCTGGACAATTTTCTAAGAAATGTACGGATTCAAAAGTGATTTATGCAGTGTTGCCAAATCCTTAAGAAGCAATCTTCCATTCTTTCTACCATCTCCAACAAAATTTAAAAATCCAAAATACCTGTTTTAGTAAGTTTTGTTATTACATATTTGCATGTAAAACATAACTTATTCGAAAGGAAACTCAGTTGTTTTGTTTATCACAACCTATTGTGAGGTTTAATTTGGACGGACACACAAACACTGTATTGTTACAAATTAATTGATTGATAACACTACAACTGAGGCCCATTACCCTAAAAAAGCTCTTGTACAAAGCCAGGCAACACAGCTAATTAAACATATACAATATATACAGTTTATGTGCATGATCTTGTTAAATGCTTTTCTGAGAAAGATTCTGAGATTCTGGGGGAAGATACGTCTTTGAACATTTTAGAATCTGTATTGCAGGATGAGTGATGATCAAATTTTAACATTACAGTTAGAGGTCTCATGTACATCTTTTTTCTAACATATAAAAAACTTAATTTCTCTCTCTTTCTCACACATAGAGTCTGCCTAACCCCTTATTCATCTGCATGTATCCTTTGCCATCCCATAAATATACTGCTGTCACATTCTGAATCATGGTTTTCATTTCATACCCTTTGTTGATTTTGTTTAAAATGCTGATTTCTCCTTCATTCATAACTCTTAAAGCTTACCAGTAGCCTCTTTAACCTGTTCTCTACTTTCTGTAGTCTAGACGAATTATGGATATGTCAAAATTTCTAGGTATTTCTCATAAACTGCACTTTCAAGATCTCAATTACATAATGATATGCATATTTTCCATTGTGAAAAAAGTATTTGAAAAATGTACCTGTTACATATCCACATACATCTACATTCGGTAATTGTATATTTGACTGTGGCCTATCTGACAATCTGTCATTTACTGTCATCTAAAAACCTTGCCAGTTTGCTACTGAAATGACCTTGGTGACACCCATATTTAAAATCACCTTATTCAGTAAAGTTTCTCTATCTGGGCATAAGTAACCTATCTCAGGCAGTACTGATTGGAAGTTGGGAAACGTCCCTGGACTGGGCACCAGGCCATTGCAGGGTGCAAACACACACTAACTCATGCTGGAGCCAATTTAGAACTGCCAGTTAACAAAGCCTGCAAGTCTTTGGGCATGTGGAGGAAAATCAGATTATCCAAAGGAACACCCAAGCAGGTATGCAGAGAATGTGCACATTCCATATACACTGAAGGGGCTTAAGTTCTGAATCCTGGATGGCAAGTCAGAAGTATTAACCATTGAGCAACAGCGCAGTTTGTGGCTAGTAATTGCTTCCATTATCTTACCATGATAACTTTGCTCTCACTAATTTGAACTTCCTCTAATGAACAAAAACTTTTTCTTATGCATCTCAACTATATAAGTTTATGTGACAGATTAAGATTTTTTTTTATACTGTATTTCAGGAGAACAGCATATGCAAGCCATTCAACAGAAACAAAGTTGTTCAATGTAAATGAGCACTCCTTATTGAAAGCTAACCCACAATCCAAGAAGACTGTGTTTAAATACATACGTGTAACACACACCATATACCATTATTCGCACTGGTGTATTCTGGTGTTAAGTTGCTAAAATAACTAAATGGGTGAAGAGAGGTGTCAGCTTTGAGTAAGAGTCAAAGGTGAAAAACAAATAGTGAAGTTCTTGCGCAGAAGGATAAGCATAAAAAAGAAAGTAGAATTACTGAACAGGAGAGCAAACAAATACTAATGGTTTTTAAAGATTTTTGTATGCATTTTAATCTACTATACTAAAATATTTAACATATTGTCAGGGATGCCAGGGGCCATGACCCGGCCGGGACATCATGAGGGACCGGATGTGGGTCTGTGCCCACCCTGGATCACGTGGGGGTCGCCTTCCTGGTTGTTTTGGGGGCCACGGGTACAGGGCATGGAAGCTCCACCCTGTAGGAGCCCATGGTCACCGCCAGGAGGTGTCCCAATGCCTTGGGGACCTGTTACCCCAGCACTTCTGCCACACCAGGAAGTGCTGGGGGGAAGAATTAGGACGGCGCCCGGAGAGCTGCTGGGAGGACAGCCGGCACTTCCGCCACGCTAGGGCGTGGCCAGAAGAGGAATGCCGGGAACACCTGGGGCTCATCCGGGGACTCTATAAAAGGGGCCATCTCCCATCATTCGAAGCTGGAGTCGGGAGGCGGAAGGACAAAGCTCAGGAGAGCTGTGGAGGCGGCCCGAACAAAAGGCATTGTGGCCAGGACTGTGTGTGATTGGGGTAATTGTGCACGTGACTGGGGTCTGAGTGACCAATGGACTGGGGTCTTTGTGACCAGTATTTGTAAATATAACTGTAAATAAACGTGTGGTCGTGTTTTAACAACATGTCTGCCTGTCTGTGTCCGGGCCGGGTTCACAATATCTATGAATTAGGTAAATTGAATTATGCAATATTATACAACACTGCTAACAAAGTACTGGGCAGCAGTACAATAAATTTGAAAATGACAAACTTTTTGCAATTTAGGCAAAATAATAAAACAACAATCATAAAATATAAGTGTGCTTATCCAAATTGTAACTAATATCTAAAATAATATTTTATGACAACAAACTACATTTATTTTTGCAGGTAACCTGTACACCAAAAGATTTGCTTATGTTGTCACCATAAGGTTCTACATCACTACAAAAAATGAATAGTTTTCAAAGGCTTGCTGCAGATGCACTACGAATGTATGTTTCTTGATAAAACTAAACTTTAATAGTTTGGCAAAAAATTGAAGGCTTTTGAGTTTGAATTGTAATGAAACATATAAAAATGAACATATAAAAACAATTATTCAAAACAATTCTCAACTCAGTTTACCCACTGAAATCTTGAATGATGCATTTCAACATGCAATATTGTATTAGTGTAACCTATTCATTCTTCACCCCTACATCTCTGTTAAGTGTGGTGAAAAATCAAACATTATACACCAACCAGTTAACGATCTCCAGCAGGGATTGGTAGTCTCCAAGACTGAGAATGATGTAATGATGAATGGTGTACAATAAAAATAAAATGGAGAACTGGATAATTATGCCTATTTCTAACTTATATCAGAAAAGTAAAACTGGGACAGGTGTTTCAGTAAATCAAAACAAACAGACAAAGGGACAAACTTGAATTAAAACAGAACGTTACAAGGACTAAAACATGCTCTTGACTGGCGTGGTCACAGTTCCCACTTTAATTTCATTGAAAAACCTGTGAATGGCCCCCAAAATTGATACTTTTCTATGTTCTCCAAATAACATACAATGGCAAGTACTGGTCCAACACGATAAGGCTTATTAAATGGGGGGGAGGAGATGAGTGGCTTTATTCCTGGCAGTGACGGTTCAGTCAAGAATTAAGCACAAATAAGTTCAATGCAAGCTTTTAGAATTAATTTGTAGTTAATTTGTTGATGCTGGTTACAAGCAGTAAATCTACTATAATCTCTTTCTGTCAAATTATGATGATTTGGGTAGGTAAGTGCAGGAAAAAGGAACAGGTAGGTGGTATATGACTGGATGAATAAGCAGGGGATGGCAGTTCCCCTTTAAATATTTAACAGTAAATCAGATTTCTAACACATCTGACGATAGGTTCTGTTCAGCATTTTTCAGCGACCTTTGCGTGTTGATCCCTGTGCTTTTAATTTACCTGAACAGTAAATAAAGCACTGTAATGCAACATCTATTTATACACTATTAGCTGTCCCCAGTGGCTCCACCCATGTAGTATTGAAACAAGACAGTGAGGAGGGCCCTGCCTGGCTCCCCACCCCTGACATCATGCTTCCCTGTCCCCTCTTTCTGCAGCCTCTGTCTCAGATTAGTGTGAATATATCGCAATATATGTATATACAGTATACATACATACATACATACACACACACACACACACACACATATATTTGCCACCACTGGTTGGTGATGATGTAAATGAGTGTTTGCTGAGAGTTTCAAGCAGTTCATGAGCAACTTGTAAATTTTGTTGTAAAGTTAAAGGGGAAAAACATATACTTTGGAAGATTGAATGAGCAGGCAAACTGAAAAATGCATTTACTCAGTTTTGTTAAGATAATTTGCCAATGTCTGATTTAGCTATGTCTCTCAAGGTCTCACTAAGCATGGCCAAAAACAACAGAACTAATTCAGCCACTCAAGTTAAAATTAAATCAGTTGAGACCAATATCACTAATCAGGTTCCAGAACCGGTTGGCAAAAAAAGTGCTCATAATTATTGATTTCATAGAGCAAAATATTAGAATTTCAAACAGTGTAAACCTTGCAGTTAAAGTAAAACACTTTAACGTTAAATCTGGTTATTACAAGGTTATTATAGTTTTGCCTTTTTATATTTGTTTTTATTTCTATATTTTTTCTGCCCTTACTTGGAAATTCAGTTTAGTACTCCTTCATCGTGTATTTTTAATTTTAATTTACTTTTTATTTCAGAAACAACATTTCTATTTTAATTTTATATCTATTAGCATCAGTTTTACTTTAAGTAATTATGGTATGATTAAAGAGCTACTATGGAGTTTAGTTTTGTGTCACAATCAGACAGAACTGTACACTTAACGGGTTAAGATATGAGGTTAAAAGCTTACTACACTACATCATTTACTATCTGGTTTTGTTTTTGTCTGATAAAAACAAGCATAATCAAAACCAGATACTGAATATGAACAATTTTATACAAATTAAATTCAATTTTTAAAATATTTTCTGTCATTTGTGTTGAACAAATATGCACTTATTGTTGCCACTTTTTATCTTTTCTTTTAATTGCCCAGAATGGGACAATTTGTAATGAAATGTAGGTGAATTTTTAAGTTTTGAGGGTTTTTTTACTCCAAATGCCTATACCAGACAACATATCTCGCTCCAAGACAATGTGCTTATAATGAATGCCTTCAATATTGCATTCAAAAATCTCCCATACTGGGCTTTGTTATTTTCTACCAGCCATATTCATCTTTGATTCTGTCTCAGGCACATACAATTTATAGACAGAATTTTGCCACCTGTAGGTCTGAAAAGATATAAAAATCAGAAAATAGATTCTATTGTGTTCTGACAGGTGTGATCATGAAAATCATGGGGGCTTAGGAAGAACAGGGATTGTAGGCTTGAATCAGTAGGTAGACCCCACCTAGCTGTATTAAGGGAAACAAAGAACTTAAATAGCCCATGTATAAGAACAGTAAACCATTCATGAGCAGAGCAAGAGTAGGTAATAGGTGTATAGACAGCTATAAAATGACAAGAGACAGCATCTGAAATTAAGAACAATATATACATTATCTAAACCTGTTTATCCAGAGCAGGATGGCAGGAAACCTGGAGCCTACCCCAGCAGGTTTGGATGCAAGGCATGAAAAATTTCTGCTGTGCAATATGTATGATATACATAAAATATATGATATTTCAACTGTCTGTTTTGAGAGAGAGAGAGAAATTGAAAAAGGAGTCCAAATATTTTAAAACTAATAACTAATAATTCTGCTACTGGATTATTTCCACAATATCAGGTATTTTGAGCTGTGAATATTAACTAAAAAAGATAAATAAATATAAAATAAATACAAAAACACATTAGTATGTTTAGTTTATCACCAGTCTGCAGACTCTCGTCACCTGCGTACCTGTAGTTCAGTAGACACAAGTGATTGGTCAGTAACAATATGCTGATCTTGTATGATGATCTAGTCAGTCTCTCGATCAGTGCCGTTTTATTTTCAGAAAGGATTTCTCCAGTGCAAAGTGGCAGGTGAATTATTGTCAACAAAACTCATGTGCCTGAGAAATAAACTAAAACATTACTCACTTGTGATTTTTCTGCCCATATGGTAAAGGTTTTGACCAGCACATTCCGATTTCAGGTGTCTGAATTACATTTTTATATACAGCAAACGCAAAGAAAGGCAGCACGTAAATCGAGTTCTATTCCACAGGCTTTATGCACGTATTGAGCTTGCTTTGTCACCGCCAATGCTTTGTGAACACCCGCCCTCCGTCACCAGCTGCTGTTCACTGGATGAATATATGTGGGCGGCTCATGGCGGATTACTTTTTTAGAGTTTAAAGGGTTAAAGACTAATGGCAAGAACATTCATTCAAAAACGAAAACTTGTATTGAATTGTACCTGAATTTGGCAGCTTTAGCTATAAACTAAAATCATGTAGAGTCAATGGGTGATTTTAGTATTTGCATAGATGTGAGAACTGACATTTTCAGAAAATGTTTTACACATCTCCTAAACTCTGTAGGAGTATGCCAAACTGTTAAAACCCAACTAATTATCACATTCATGTACCAGATCAAAGTATAAAGTTTAGACTAAAAATATAATTCTAATAAATTATGTCATCTCAGGTCACTACTTAATCACGCTTAACTTGTTTCTGCCCTTACCAATACAGTTCTAGTTTAAAAAAAAA
Organism: Polypterus senegalus; assembly: GCF_016835505.1. Lineage (NCBI taxonomy): Eukaryota > Metazoa > Chordata > Cladistia > Polypteriformes > Polypteridae > Polypterus > Polypterus senegalus. The sequence goes on along the minus strand of NC_053161.1, from coordinate 15,307,283 downwards.
AACCCAAAAAAACAAGAGTGGCATCTAGATTGACTGTTCATCGAAATTTATGTATATTCTAACAAACTCAAACTTAATAATGAATAACAATAAATATCAGTTAGCTTTCTGTGTAATTTGTGTTTAAAGACGTCTACCAGTTTTATACATGTGACAACTGATCTTGTATTCCAAAGCAAAGCCACTACTTATTTGGCCTCTTTTTACCATTGATGGGAACTGACAACTTACTAAGTCATAACTGACTGAATATCTAGTACAGAAAAGCTAGAAAGTACAGAAATGTTTGTGAATTATTCTTTGAGCAGCTTAAACTCTGTGAATTATATGTTAGCTGCTATTTAATTATAATGTATCACTTATATAATATGTCTACACTCTGTCCAGATCTCTACATTTCAAACTACCGAAGTATTTTATGCTATTGTCTTTTTTTGGGCCAGGCTATGTTTTGCAAAATAATTTATTTTACAGTAATCAACTATGTATGAAAAAGATAAAATAGACTGTGCAGAGGGCCGCATTAACCATAAAGGGACTCTGGCAAGTGCACAGAAACACTAAAACATGGTGGGGTCATGGGCACTAGGAAACCTAAACATAAAAGGTGAGACCTAGACTTCATAATGGCTTTGCCTACACAGCATTGTTCTCCAGGGAGACCACACATTTTAAAAAAAGAAAAAAAAAAAGAAAATTAAACAAAAGCAAACCCATCTTTTCTGTACAATTTGTAATGGTGCACAATTAATGGTTCATTTTTATTGACAGCTGACTGAAAGCAGACAAACTATAAGATTTAATTGCAGACACTTTTAAACAATATTGCAAGAGTGTGTAATAAGATTACTGGGTGAGACGTTATGTCACAGTCTGACATTGTGAAAAATAATGTGGTATTTTTCTCTATTACAGTAGGCTAATGCAAATATACAGTGGTGTGAAAAACTATTTGCCCCCTTCCTGATTTCTTATTCTTTTGCATGTTTGTCACACAAAATGTTTCTGATCATCAAATACATTTAACCATTAGTCAAATATAACACAAGTAAACACAAAATGCAGTTTTTAAATGATGGTTTTTATTATTTAGGGAGAAAAAAAATCCAAACCTACATGGCCCTGTGTGAAAAAGTAATTGCCCCTTGTTAAAAATAACCTAACTGTGGTGTATCACACCTGAGTTCAATTTCCGTAGCCACCCCCAGGCCTGATTACTGCCACACCTGTTTCAATCAAGAAATCACTTAAATAGGAGCTGCCTGACACAGAGAAGTAGACCAAAAGCACCTCAAAAGCTAGACATCATGCCAAGATCCAAATAAATTCAGGAACAAATGAGAACAGAAGTAATTGAGATCTATCAGTCTGGTAAAGGTTATAAAGCCATTTCTAAAGCTTTGGGACTCCAGCGAACAACAGTGAGAGCCATTATCCACAAATGGCAAAAACATGGAACAGTGGTGAACCTTCCCAGGAGTGGCCGGCCAACCAAAATTACCCCAAGAGCGCAGAGACGACTCATCAGAGAGGTCACAAAAGACCCCAGGACAACGTCTAAAGAACTGCAGGCCTCACTTGCCTCAATTAAGGTCAGTGTTCACGACTCCACCATAAGAAAGAGACTGGGCAAAAACGGCCTGCATGGAAGATTTCCAAGACGCAAACCACTGTTAAGTAAAAAGAACATTAGGGCTCGTCTCAATTTTGCTAAGAAACATCTCAATGATTGCGAAGACTTTTGGGAAAATACCTTGTGGACTGATGAGACAAAAGTTGAACTTTTTGGAAGGCAAATGTCCTGTTACATCTGGCGAAAAGGAACACAGCATTTCAGAAAAAGAACATCATACCAACAGTAAAATATGGTGGTGGTAGTGTGATGGTCTGGGGTTGTTTTGCTGCTTCAGGATCTGGAAGGCTTGCTGTGATAGATGGAACCATGAATTCTACTGTCTACCAAAAATCCTGAAGGAGAATGTCCGGCCATCTGTTCGTCAACTCAAGCTGAAGCGATCTTGGGTGCTGCAACAGGACAATGGCCCAAAACACACCAACAAATCCACCTCTGAATGGCTGAAGAAAAACAAAATGAAGACTTTGGAGTGGCCTAGTCAAAGTCCTGACCTGAATCCAATTGAGATGCTATGGCATGACCTTAAAAAGGCGGTTCATGCTAGAAAACCCTCAAATAAAGCTGAATTACAATTCTGCAAAGATGAGTGGGCCAAAATTCCTCCAGAGCGCTGTAAAAGATTCATTGCAAGTTATCGCAAACGCTTGATTGCAGTTATTGCTGCTAAGGGTGACCCAACCAGTTATTAGGTTCAGGGGGCAATTACTTTTTCACACAGGGCCATGTAGGTTTGGATTTTTTTTTCTCCCTAAATAATAAGAACCATCATTTAAAAACTGCATTTTGTGTTTACTTGTGTTATATTTGACTAATGGTTAAATGTGTTTGATGATCAGAAACATTTTGTGTGACAAACATGCAAAAGAATAAGAGATCAGGAAGGGGGCAAATAGTTTTTCACACCACTGTAGTATATTTACTATCAGCATTGGATTGATTAGCTTTTACCTTATGACTAATGGACTGCTTCACTTACAGTAATCCAAGTACAAACATACTGTACAATGCTACACAAAATTGATGGTGCTGGTCAATGTTCCTCAGAATTTCTACTTCTTTGAGGACCCAATCATGATATTTTTTAGAAGAAACATCATACAGTAGGTGGTTTTCTTGCTATAACTCGACCAAGTCTATTCTTCTTCCTCTGTCCACAAATGTTTCGTAGACATGCTTGCTGAAATTGTAAACAAGGAACTTACTGATTGGCAAATAGAAACTGAAATGCAGAACTGGCTCATAGGACTTCTTATACACGAAATATTCATACAAAAGGGGCCTGGAATTTTTTTGCCATGTCAAAAAAAAAATGATGGGAGCCTGTAAGCCAGTCAGACTGTGTCAGTACATATCTTGTATCTTTCAAGTAATTAAATTATGACCTTCAACAACTTTCTTGTGATTCTATTCTGAATCTATAAACCACTTGGGAGAAGACAAATAAACCTCAGTTTGTATAATGCATGAATGCCCTTAGTGGGTGCACTACAAAAATAGAATTTTAAAGTGCTGCCACATTAAAAACTATTCCTGAAGTCACAAGATGTTTTCTTTAAAAAGATTAGGTATAGTTTATTATATTCCATTTGATTTGTCACTGTACGCTAACTTGAAGATTTAATTAAAGACTTGGTTGAAGTACATCAAAATGAACAATATTAAAGGTAGAAGAAAAAAACTAACAAATGGCTAAGACTAGAAAGGGCCAGAGAGTAAAATACAATATATTTACTTAAAAAAAAAAGTCACACAACAAACACATAAATGTATACAATAGGCTGTGCACTAACCACAGAAGTGTAGCACAATATCGGTCATCATGGAGCTATGGTTTACAGAGTACTTGTTTGTATATTGTAGTAGGAGGAACTTTGAATTCATGATGCAAAAGATATGTAACTGTTAGATACTGTATGTAAAGCAAATAAATAATCTGACTTAAATGTATTTAGAGCTCAGTAGTTAGTGTGCTGTAATAAATATTCTTTATCGGATGATATATTTTTGATGTCCAGTAAAGTTCAAGACTATAACAACATACTTTCAATTTTTATACTTTTTTCATGTTGTGCCATTTCTTCCAGTACTGCTTTGTACTAATATGATTCCCAGTCATGTAAATTAGTAGTCTGTGCCAAAACTATAACCCTGCTAAGAAAATTTTCATTTAGGTAATTGTATTATCTGGGAAACAATCATACTCCAGGTGACTAACAAGATCAGAATTCATCATACACATACAAGCGGGGTAACCAGCATTGCATGGGTGGAGGCACAAAGTAAATTTTGGAAAGAAATATAATGTATATTTTTCCTCAGTACAGATGTGGAATCTGTGGATAATTTGGCAGAAATCAATTTCACATTCTTCTCTCTGCTTAGTAAATTTATGAGTAAGTGTTGTTTTTGTTGGTCTCGCTTAACAGCCACATTTATTTATACATCAGAATCTTGAGTTAACATTAAGCATAAATAATGCTAAATAAAACTAAAAAAAAAAAAATTACAGAATCGGACACCATGTAAATTTTCAATATCTTTGTACAGTTCATTGTTTGATCTACAAGTTTATGATTTCTAGTCATGTGATGCATGGTCTTTATATTTTAAATTGTTCCAGCCACTTCACTTTGACGAGGTTATTACTAAAGGCCTCTTCTCCATTTTATGTAAAATATCACTCATATCTTAATAAATAACACAAAATAAGCAATACTTTTTAAAATAAAAGTTTCGATACACACAATTTCCAATGGGACTGAAAGTCTGGCTAAATTAAATGACTGTAAACGGTTACACAGCATTCTTACCCAAAACTGTATTTTGCATACAGTGCAAACAATTTAACCAAGATATTGAAAACATTTTTTTTTAATATACTGCACAGACGTAATTATAAAACAGATCTCATCTGTATACCATTCTGCCTATGTGTTTCCTTCCAGAAAATATTAGTATTGCACTTCTTTTATTTTTCTGTTATAGTTTACAGGTAGATTGCTTCAAAATATGTTGCCTATAATTATGTCTCACATCACATTACCTTTGCGGTGAAACACTCTAGAGTTTGTATTCAGAAAATCACAAGCTGCTTGCTTTAGCTATTTTTTAGATATTCAAGTAGCTTCAAATGTACTAATCAGAAGATCTGATAATTACATATTACTTTGTGTTTGTTTTTAGTTACCGAGTAATATAGACAAGATTGCTCTTTATAGCTTTACTTTTAAATATATCTGAAATAAATCTGATTCTCCATTTTTAAATTTTGTAATTTAATGGGACTGAAGCATTTTAATCAGCACAAACATTTCTTTTTAAGCAGATTCAGAAGCAATATCAGTGAAGGGCAAGGTGGTGACGTACCACAATATATCTGTAATAGCATCTAATACGCTAAAAGCAGTTAAGACACAATACAGTGCATCCGGAAAGTATTCACAGCGCATCACTTTTTCCACATTTTGTTATGTTACAGCCTTATTCCAAAATGGATTAAATTCATTTTTTTCCTCAGAATTCTACACACAACACCCCATAATCACAACGTGAAAAAAGTTTACTTGAGGATTTTGAAAATTTATTAAAAATAAAAAAACTGAGCAATCACATGTACATAAATAAGTATTCACAGCCTTTGCTCAATACTTTGTCGATGCACCTTTGGTAGCAATTACAGCCTCAAGTCTTTTTGAATATGATGCCACAAGCTTGGCACACCTATCCTTGGCCAGTTTCGCCCATTCCTCTTTGCAGCACCTCTCAAGCTCCATCAGGTTGGATGGGAAGCGTCGGTGCACAGCCATTTTAAGATCTCTCCAGAGATGTTCAAACGGATTCAAGTCTGGGCTCTGGCTGGGCCACTCAAGGATATTCACAGAGTTGTCCTGATGTAACTCCTTTGATATCTTGGCTGTGTGCTTAGGGTCGTTGTCCTGCTGAAAGATGAACCGTCGCCCCAGTCCGAGGTCAAGAGCGCTCTGGAGCAGGTTTTCATCCAGGATGTCTCTGTACATTGCTGTAGTCATCTTTCCCTTTATCCTGACTAGTCTTCCAGTTCCTGCCGCTGAAAAACATCCCCACAGCATGATGCTGCCACCACCATGCTTCACTGTAGGGATGGCATTGGCCTGGTGATGAGCGGTGATTGGTTTCCTCCAAACGTGACGCCTGGAATTCACACCAAATAGTTCAATCTTTGTCTCATCAGACCAGAGAATTTTGTTTCTCATGGTCTGAGAGTCCTTCAGGTGCCTTTTCGCAAACTCTAGGTAGGCTGCCATGTGCCTTTTACTAAGGAGTGGCTTCCGTCTGGCCACTCTGCCATATAGGCTTGATTGGTGGATTGCTGAAGAGATGGTTGTCCTTCTGGAAGGTTCTCCTCTCTCCACAGAGGACCTCTGGAGCTCTGACAGAGTTACCATCGGGTTCTTGGTCACTTCCCTAAGGCCCCTCTCTCCCGATCGCTCAGTTTAGATGGCCGGCCAGCTCTAGGAAGAGTCCTGGTTGTTTTGAATTTCTTCCACTTACGGATAATGGAGGCCACTGTGCTCATTGGGACCTTCAAAGCAGCACAAATTGTTCTGTAATTTCCCCAGATTTGTGCCTCGAGACAATCCTGTCTCGGAGGTCTACAGACAATTCCTTTGACTTCATGCTTGGTTTGTGCTCTGACATGAACTGTCAAATGTGGGACCTTATATAGACAGGTGTGTGCCTTTCCAAATCATGTCCAATCAACTGAATTTACCACAGGTGGACTCCAATTAAGCTGCAGAAACATCTCAAGGATGATCAGGGGAAACAGGATGTACCTGAGCTCAATTTTGAGCTTCATGGCAAAGGCTGTGAATACTTATGTACATGTGCTTTCTCAATTTTTTTAATTTTTAATAAATGTGCAAAATTTGCAATAATCTTAAGTAAACTTTTTTCACTTTGGTCATTATGGAGTGTTGTGTGTAGAATTCTGAGGAAATAGAATAAGGCTGTAACATAACAAAATGTGGAAAAAGTGATGCGCTGTGAATACTTTCCGGATGCACTGTATGTAAAAAAAAAAAGAACACACATACTGTAACTTTACTACAGGCTATGGGACTACACATTATACTTATTTTAGACATTTCATTTAGTCTAAAAATGACAAAGGTGTTTTTAAGAATTTATATTGAAAGTAATCAAATTGTTAAGAAATAAACCAAGGCTGACAACATATACAAATAAGAATATAAAAGTACATCAATAGCCAAATCCAAATGATTTTATTGCATGTATTAGCTATTTTTAAATAAATAAGAAATCTGAGTATTTTTTGTTTTCAGGTGGCAGAGGAAAATTGCTTTTAACTATGAAGTATTATTTTATAAAAAAGTGAAAAAAAAATCACAATTATTAAACTAAGCCGCACATAAAATAGTAAAGGGGAGAGAGAGGTTATATTTAAGGCTATAGTAGCTTTGCTAGGAGGGAAAAAATTTAGGAAATAAATACAGACCATCACTAATATCTTAATTTATTTATTGCCTTAAAATAAACATAAACACAATGTGCTATAAATAAATATATTTGTGACACGCCACATTGTAAAAATTACCTTGCCTTTGTCCCATCCTAAAAAGCAATTCCCTTTATCTTTCTTAAAGTCAGCAATGGAAAGTGCTCAGAATGAATGAAAACCATTATAACATGGTTTTTATGGAAATAAATTAAAAGCATTTTTATATTATTATTGTACTTCAATAATTTATTTTCTTCATGCAAGTATACACTAATTTTAAAACCAGATAACATCTATCCGATAATTACCAGTTATCAAAGCCTAAAAAATGAGATGAAATTCCTCACATCAAACGTTATCTAGCAATTGAATAAACTTTAATGCTTTTCAAAATAAAAAAAAAAAACATTATTTACTAATGTGATGGAAAACATGCCAGCAATTCTCTACACTCAAGCTAGGATAATTTTTTTCTACAAAGGTAAGAATCACCATGCTTCCATTCATCAGTGACAATGTTTCTGATTTTAATTATTGTAATTTTAAGTGAAATTCAAAGTGAGAGATCAAATTAATGTTAGGTAAACAAATTTAACAAGTATAAGTTATTTCATATATTTACTGAATTACTAAATTACTGAATTACTAAATTTCCACAATATTAAGTAAAAATGATACATATAGCAAACAGCAGCAATTCAATCATGCAGAGTAAAGGCATTTTGTTTAATTGCTACATATGTACTTCACACATTTAAAAGACAATGTGAATTATATATTATATAATATATATATATATATATTATATTCTTAAAATACATAAAATATTAATAGGTAAACACAGTTTTTTAGTGATCATGTGCATGCACTTAGTTTCTGTTTAACTGATTGTCACTAAATGAATTACTATTCACAAAAAAGTGTTTAAAAAATGATGGTTACTTAAGCAAGACAACACAGGAACACACAGTACCATTCACAAACTGCACCAGCTAAATTTTTCATACTGCTTTGATAGGAGTGGGAAAGGTAAAGCTCACAGAGAAAACTGACAACAGCAAAAACATTTAAATTCAAGAATTACCAATCTTTTAGCAAAGCAATGGGCAGACAGGAACTGAGTATCACTGGACTAAACAACAAAAAAAAAAAAACAACCCTGTGTGTGTGTAAATATTATTTATATATATATATATATATATATATATATATATATATATATATATATATATACACACACATACAAACACTTTTTTTAAATAATGGCTGAATGTTTATTTCTCAGTTTATATTGAAGGAGAAATACTGAAAGACAAAAACTGCTAAATATTTTTTGAAATATATGTTAATTAAATTTCAGTATACAAAACATTACATAATTTTAAATTGATGAAACCAGTAAAACTCAAATCCACTGCCCTCTCTGAGAAAGATCAAAGATTAAAAGGTGCACCATCTTATTGCAGATATGAGATTTAAATAAAAAGACAACAAATGGCTTGATCCATCAAAGTAAAAAGTAATATACTGTAGATAATTTTGCTACAGACTAAATTAAGATACAGAATGTCTGAAGTACAATGGGGTCATAAAATATGCAAGTCAATGCTGCACCTTTTATAGCAAAACTGGTTACAGAATATTATAATCGACAGCATAGAAAGCAGACTTAAAGGATGCACAGAAAGGAACAAGGAAGGATACAGTTCAAAGAAAATTAAAATTCCTAAACTTAAAATACCACAAAATAAAAAAAAACATAATTCAACAACACAATCAACATATTAATTAAATAGAAGTACGTTTAACAAAAAAATAAAAGCATTCTTATCCTAGATATTCATTAGCTGAAGAACTCAGCTCACAAGCTATCTGTATTAACACCTGGGTCTGAGCACACAAAAAAGGTATTCCAAATGTTACCAACTGAAACAAGAAAAAATAATCTGGTGGGTTTCTGGCCACATGATCCTGGGTCCAAGACAATGCTCCTTGGATGGAGAAGTGTATAGAATCAAACACAGCAAAGGAGAATTTCTTAGTCTTGCCTTTAAAGGAAATCAAGCTACCTGTTTTTTTCTCTGAAGTGGCTGTAGAACTTGCCCTTCCTGAATGATCAATTGATACAGGCTCAGGTTGGGTGACTTTGTTCTCCTGTAGAGATTAAATAATCCAAAAATGCAATTTGAATGACAAGGTTTTATTCCAATAAGTAAACAAATAAAAATATAGCACATGAAAATATTTTAATAAGATATCACCTGCATGTAGTGAAGTTACAGACAATTAGTATTAGTAAATTAAATCAGAAAGCCAATATTCCACAGATAGGCCAAACTCTGTATACATCAGAGTAAGTCTCAAATGAATCCTGAAACTGAAGCACAGAAACGTTCTTCTTTCAACATGCTTGTTCACATCCTAGTTTTTTGAATTATCTAACAAATTACTGGTTCACCATAATTCTGGCATAATTGCGTCCAACAATCGGGGGTGATTTTTGCTATGTCCAATCAAAGTGCCCTCTACTTCCTCTGGCTACAACTTTCTAAACTGAACAAATATGGGTAGCAATGGTAGAACATATCACTAAAATTTTACTGCTTTTGTGTCCACATTTAAAGTATGCTCTAAGAAAGAATAATATATTTTCAACTACAAATGTTTTAACATATTGCATATACAAATGCATGAGTTTATGGTGACCACATCAAATAGTAGTAAAGTAGACTGTCATCAGGTCATCTGTTTTATTAGTAATGCATCAGCAAATCAAGGTAATGTTAACAAGGTTAGAAATCAAAATAAGATGAGTCAGTGTTTCCAGTAGGTTTACACTGATAAAATTTGGACATAAATAATTAGATGTGTTTCAGAGATGTCAATTGTTTTATGCAGTTTGTTAATAAGACTAGTTATATGCGTCTAACTTTTAAAACTACTTAAAGTTGCATTAATAACAAAACTGTCATGTGTACATACTACACAAAAATTCTTATTGTATGGTCTCCCACAGACTAATGGCAGTTTTACAAAAGTAATAATAGACACAAACAGAGTACCTTAAAGAAATAGCAAAAATAACATGCATTTTCAAACCATTTTTGTTTAATATCTCCTCTACTTAACTTTAAGCTTCCATTGAAAACATTACCTTGCTAGCAGCTGTATCTGTCAGTTAATACATATGATGCTTGCTCTCTCCCTGACTGTTTTATATAAGAACAGACAAAGCACTTGATACATTACAGCTCTAATCACCGATTACAATAGTCATAGATCGATCGATCGGATAGACAGATAGATCGATCGATAGATTATCCCAAGGGGGAATTCACATAATCTAGCAGCAGTATACCGATACAAAAAACAATATTAAATTAAATAGTAATAAAAATGAAAAATGAAAAAAAATAAATAAAAATAAAAAAGCAGACAATAACTCTGAGTAATGTTAGCATTTACTCCCCTGGGTGAAATTGAAGAGTCGCATAGTGTGGGGGAGGAACGATCTCCTCAGTCTGTCAGTGGAGCAGGACAGTGACAAAAGTCTGTCACTGAAGCCACTCCTCTGCCTGGAAATGACACTGTTCAGTGGATGCAGTGGATTCTTCATGATTGACAGGAGTTTGCTTAATGCACGTCGCTCTGCCACAGATGTTAAACTGTCCAACTTTACTCCTACAATAGAGCCTGCCTTCTTAACAAGTTTGTCCAGGCGTGAGGCGTCTTTCATCTTTATGCTGTCTCCCCAGCACACCACCGCGTAGAAGAGGGCACTCGCCACAACCGTCTGGTAGAACATCTGCAGCATCTAATTGCAGATGTTGAAGGATGCCAACCTTTCAGAAAGTATAGTCGGCTCTGACCTTTCTTACATAGAGCATCAGTACTGGCAGTCCAGTCCAATTTGTATATTATACATATATTGATTTAGGATTTATATTATTAGAAATGGTGTTAAATTATGTATATAATGTTTTTGTCTTGTCTGAAATAGTATCTAATGATGAATGCGGGTATTTATTTTATAACATTCACTAGCATTAGTAAGTATTGTGTTTGTGGTTGGAAAACTCATATTTTGAATCTAAATGTTCTTAACAGCTTCCTGAATCCCTACTCCTTCTATAGTATAGATTGGTACTTTACAGGGCCAACACCAAGGAATAATCTCTAAGTGGGAGACTGCAATTCTAAAGAAGGCTATGATAGTCTAATGGAAAAAGCAGAATTTCTTATTAAAATGTGACATTATAAAAACACAAATAACTTTTTTTCAATAATTGGTATTTCATCATCCTTTGACTAACCTCTGCTTACTCACAAATAATGTACATTTGACTTTGAATGATATTCACAGATTCAAAGATGCATGTTCAAGCTTCTATTTATTTATTTTTTTCCTCTAACCATAGCCAGACAATAAACTTGTAATACTGAATCATGTTGTACTTTAACTTGTTACAAACAGCAACTTCATTTAGAGGTTGCACATTTAGTCAGTGCAATGAATCAAACATTTTAATTTTGGGATTGTTTTCTGTAGTGGTTGAGGTGGAATAAAATAACAGTTGGTACTGTGGTTTAGAGGCTGCTTAAACAATTGCTGTGGGGGTTCATACTGGCCCACTTCAAGCACTGGTTAATTCTGCATAAATATACTATAGTGAAATCTTTGCTGGTAGAGAAAACACAACATGGGAGTATGAAATGTAAACAACGAAGGGAAGAATGTTTTATGAAGGAGTGAGTTTGAAAACAGGAGAGAACTAAGAATTGTATAGAACAGGAAAAAATAAGTAATTTCGTGAAATGCAGTATATGCACAGCTGTCCATCCCTGTCCCTTTAGGCTGTTTGGGACGCATTAACTGAGCTGCACTTGTATTTAAAATGACGCCGTTACAACTTGCTTGTGTTAGGTGCGAGAACATCGCTTCTCCTGAATTTCTTCCTCCCTCCTTGGTAACCTGACTCAGGTTTTATTGCTAAACTATCTTTCCTCAAGTTTCACAGAACCTTCCACCTCCCACTTCACAGCTCACACCACATATCATCTTGTCCAGTGGCTGTAGTGAAAGTGAAAAAAAACATACAGGAGATAATCAATTCATATCTTGTTCCCCCTCACGATGCATTTCAAATATAACATGATATTTTAGTCTAGCAGTCCCCCTTGGGAGATTGGAGAGTGTTCATTTTAGCCTATGATATTGAGGAGCTGGGGGAATGGGGGGCTGAATACTTACAATCCTTGGAGATTAAAGCATGCTTATTTTAGTATATGATACCATGGAGCCGGGAGGTCTTGAGAACAGAGTGTGTTGAAATTAGTATACGAAACTGAAGAACACTTCAAAACTTCCCTCTTTTTATCCTATTCAAAACACTTCATCGTTTTCACTTCTTCTGCCCTATTGTTTCTGCTGCAATTCTACCTACGGCTTTTACAGTGATCCCTCGCTATATTGCGCTTCGACTTTCACTGCTTCACTCCATCACGGATTTTAAATGTAAGCATATCTAAATATATATCATTTTAATTTAAAGTACATGATTCCTCAATTTGTTTGCCCAGTTGATTTCATAAAAGGGACGCTATTAGCGGATGGCTTAGAAGCTACCCAATTAGAGCATGTATTACGTATTAAATAAAACTCCTCAATGATATACGATGTGCTTCCCGAGCGGTGCTTGATTGTTTGCTTTTATCATTCTCTCTCACTCTATCTGACATTCTCTGCGCCTGACAGAGGGGGTGTGCGCAGAGGGGCTGTTTGCACAGAGGCTGTTTGCCTAGAAGATACGGACGGTCCTGTAAAAAATGCTGAAAGACTACCTTCACATTGCTCCCTTCTTTGCGGCTGCTTTATTGTGGTGCGCATACTTAAAAGCCCAACAGCACGTATTGATTTTTTGATTGCTTGCTTTTCTGTCACGCTCTCTCTCTCTCTCTCTCTGACATTCTCTGCTCCTGACAGCGCTCCTTTGAAGAGGATATGTTTGCATTCTTTTAATTGTGAGAAAGTACTGTCATCTCTGTCTTGTCATGGAGCACAGTTTAAACTTTTGACTAAAGGGTGTTATTTCAAGTCTAGAGGGCTCTAATAATGTTAACAGTGTGGGAGAGTTTATAAGGGCTTAAAATATATAAAATAACCATACAAACATATGGTTTCTACTTCGCGGATTTTCACCTATCGCGGGGGTTTCTGGAATGCAACCCCCGCAATCGAGGAGGGATTACTGTATTTGCATGCACAAACCACTTAATTCTGTGCGATCACTTCTTAGCACTGTGCAGAGTAATGGGCATGGTGTGTTATAACAGTCCCCTTGCTATGACAGTATTATCGACAAATATCAAGAATAACAAAAAAGGTTGTAAAATGACTAATCTCAATCAATTCAATTTAGGTATTTTTTGGAATACAACCCTAAACATATATATGTATCTTTATATATATAATATGCTACCGTGGCTATTCGTTTGTCTGTCCAGGATTTTAAATCACCTGTAGCTCACAAACTGTTTGACCTATTGACCTGAAATGTGACACACAAATACTACATGACACCTACTATCTGCTTTTGGGGTGATGATTGACCCGCAACATTATTCCTCCTTTTATTTTTTTTTATTGTAGAATGAACTCTCGGCAGCGTGCGGCAGTGTGGTGCATGCGTACGGGCGCCGTTCTCATGCCTGCCACCTTCGCCGTCACTTCTCCTAACTCTTTATATCTTAAATAATTCTTGAGGCAGATTAAAGACTCAAGTGCCAACCTAAGTGAAAAATTAAGGAAAACATACTAAGTAATTGCAACACAAACACTGACTTTTTAATGAGAAAGATGCCGACGAAAGAAGAGAAGTAGCAGGCCGCTAGGGTGGAGAAAACAAGAGCTGCTCAGGAAGGAGCAAGCGCATCAACCTTTGAGCAACTGAATGCTAAACCTACAGAAAAAGAGTAGGAAAACTAGGAATGCTCAAGTCAAGTGTATTCACTGCATGTTATCAGGCAGTCCGCCGTTACTGGCTGTGGTTAGATGTGCTTGTTATTTATGTTTCTTCTATAAAGCCATTTCTTATTTGTCAAAGAACTAGTGGGGTGGTGAACTCCAAAGAAGTAAGGGAAGAAGTCTTTAAAATAGATTATTCTACAAGTGTATTGCACAATCTACAACAAAGACAAATTCATGTAAAAAATGACCAACACTAATCATATAGTAAGTGTTGCCACTATAAGTTTTAGATAACAATAAAAAATGTCTAATAACCCCCTGAAAGATTTATGTTAAACATGATATATGCAAATAACACAAGTAATCAAAATGTATTATGCTAAATTGTTGCTTCATGGTGTAGTGGGAAATAAAACAATCACCTTGGCAGTGAGTGGGGTTACAGCTGGCCTCTTCCGTTGTGCATATCCAGAAATGCGATAACAATAATGAGGCTTGCAATAGAACTTCCCTGGAAAAGAGAACACATTTTTTACAAAACATATTTAACTTGTGCTCAGACATTTTCTATTATGTTTATTGTAATGAAAATAAAATTAAATATATACCTATTATCTTACACTTTAAATATACTTTCTTTATTTTTACAGATGAAGCATTTAAGCCTCAAGTTTTTCAGTGCAAACCTAACAACAACATTTCACTTTTAGAAGGAAACAAACAAAACAACTATAGAAATGTACTTTCCTAGTTTACTAGAATACAGAAGCTCTTTTAGACACTGCCTGCAAAAATGTGATTCTGGTTAAATTAAGAAAACAATAAATCATTTGTTGTACAATACAAAAGAATCACCACTGACAAGAGAAAAAAAATCATCTTTTAGGAAAAGAAAGCATTATTTAAACAAATGTTACTCTTTCATCTGTCTCGAAAAAAAAAATTCAACAATAACAGCATAAAACTTATAAAAACACTTTTCCAGAAAAAATGATGAGTACCTTAATGAAGAAATGTGAAACACACATACATATAAAATAGTTAATTTCAGTTTAAGCACTGTGTTTCTTTTTTAATAGGTATAAAATGTTACAGGTTAAAATACTTCATTTCCATTTTACTGTTTTTGTCCCTTGACAAACAGAAGACAGAGGTCAGCAGCAAGTTCTTATTAAATATACTGGGTATTACAATAATTATGAAAAACAAACATTAAAATCTTGGCTGAAAATGTTAAGGATATAGTGGTCCTTTTGATTTAGAAGAGTAACATGACATTGTTTTCCCCATGGATGTTTTTCATATTGTTATCCATTATACAGCATTGGTTTAGCACTGGCTTGTATTACAGCATAAATTATTTTTCTTTCTACTCTGCATAAATATATGAGATTAAAATTTTTCACTGCCACTGCCAAACTACATTGGGTAAGTAACATACGTATAGAGTACTCTCCAATATGTTCAGGAGAAATTAGCATATTTCCTCCACTAATCCCCCTGCTCCACAATTTAATATTACAAATCAAACAATTCAGGTGTGATTAAATTACACATTACAGACTTTAATTTAAGGTATTTGCATACATTACAGTCTCACTTTGTAGAAATAACACTTTTTCTACATGGTCTCTGCATTTCGTGGTACCATAACGTTTGCGACATAGCAATGGCAGGTATATTAAAGCAGTCATATTTAGTATATTGTTGCATATTTGTTGCATTCAATGACTGCTTGAAGTCTGAGATTCACACACATCACCAGGCGCTGAGTATCATCCCTGGTAATGCTCTGGCAAGCTTCTAATGCAGCCATCTTCAGCTCCTACTTGTTTTGGAGGCCCGTCTCCTTATATTTTCTCTTCAACATAAGGAAGGCATACTCATTTGGATTTAAATCAGGCGACTGGCTTAGCCATTCCAAAATTTTCAATTTTTTTTAGCTTTGCAGTACCTGTGACAGCCATACATGCCAAAGCCATAACATCCCAAAACATTTTTAACATATGAGGTGGTATGTTTTGGTTCTTGGGCAGTTCTTTTTCGTCTCAACACTTTGCTTTTGCCATCACTCCGAAACATGTTCATCTTTGTCTCATCTGTCCACAATACCTTTTTCTAGAATTCTGCAGGATCTTTTAAACACTTTTTCACAAACTAATCTGGCCATCGTGTTTTTGTGGCTCACTAGTGGTTTGCTCTTGCAATGCGGCCTCTATTTCTGTTCAGGAAGTCTTCTGTGAATAGGAGACACTGACACATACACATTTGCCTCCTGAAGACTGTTTCTGAACTGTCAGATAGACGTTTGGGGTTTGTTTTTTACTATAGTAAGAATTCTTCTATGATTAGCAGTGGAGGTCTTTCTTGGCATTCTAGTCCCTTTGCAATTATTGAGCTCACCAGGGCACTCTTTCTTCTTAATGATTTCCCAGAGAGCAAATTAGGTAAACCTAAGGTTTCAACGATGTTGTAACAGTGTGGGTCAGCTCCATGCTTCCACCGCCATTTCAGGAGCCTCTTGAATCCAACACCGTTGATAGTAACGGCAAGGATAAGCTTGGCAGAGGAGGACAAAACACACATACAGCAAGTGGTAAGTGCAAAGGTGCTCTAGTGCATTTGTTAAAAACAGTCAAACAGTGTCCCAAATTGCAGTGCAACAAAATGTTCAATATACAAATACTCCAATAAAAAAGGTGGTGTTTTGGAGGTTAAAATCCATCAACTAAATAATCTATTAAAACGAACTTAAAAACGTGGAAGGAAACTTTCCTTCGAGGCCGGGTGCATTCATTTAATGCTTGCCATCTCCTTAGCTTAACCCTAACAAGTCCTTATAGCCAAATAGGTGCCTAAACTGCAGCTAAGCCACCCATCCACACTCCTACTAGGCTTGGGCCCCATGTAATCTTCTCCGGCTCCTGATAGGGCAACCCATCAAGCGTCCAACTCTCTTCTGCCAGGGTTGCACCCCTGTGGTTCATGGCACCACCCATTGGACGCTTCGCTGAGCCTCTTACTCCGCTTTAGCAAAGCTGCCTCTCTTCGGTAAGTTGTGCAAATCATGCAGCTCTTCAGTCACTCCAGCTCCCAGGTCACTGGAGTGGCCATCAGCCCCCAAGCACTGTTCACATACTCCCTTCAAGGGACTTCCTTCCAGCTATCTGCCTTCTCTCTATCGTCTACTTGCACTGACTCTCTCCCGTTCCTGCCATTCTGCTCTCCCTCCTTTAACTTCCGTCTTTTCTTTTGATTGGTCTCCCATCTCTTTGTTTTCATCCCTGACCTTGCTCTTCACTTTCCTTTAACTATGGGGGGTGGGCATGGAATAGCTACAGTAATCAGCAGCTCCCACTGTCAATTTGGGTCATGGGTGTTCCTACACTTGTGCACTAAATGCAGAGCCATCCACTCCCGCATCACACATGGGAATCGCTCTCACCCTACTACCACACCCATCCAAAAATGCGAGTGTGGCCATTAGAAATATTTCTTTAAAACGTCAACCAGTCATGGACCCCACCGCTTTACCGCAGATGTTTAATTCTTGTTTTACAGCCTTATAATGGCTTCTTTAAATCCCTTTATAGTTAATAAGTAACACAATTTTCATAATAATGAATACTTTTTTTGGGCCTAGACAAACGTTCATAGACTTACACCTTAAACAAATCTCGTTTTAATGAAATGTAAATTTCAGTATAACAAATGCTTTTTCGATCAAAAATTCCCAGTTTCATCACACACACCTGAATTCTGAGTTGGTGCTCCACCAAAGGTCTGCGTGGGTAACTGTGTTATGTGCAGATACTGTACTGTTTGAATTTCAAAGAGCTTATCAAAGTTTTCTTTGAGATTAACAAAAAAAATTAACAAACCCAAAAAAAAGTTAATTCCAGGATGTAAAAAATAACAGTGAAAGCATTTTGGAATCTGGCCTTCATCTTCATCTAATGTCTTGTTTCCATATTGTATTTTTATACCTGCATTTCTATTATTAAAAAAGAAAGTTAAACCTAACCTCTCATTTTTAATTCTGTTTTCATACCTTCTGCATTTCTACTTAAAAAAAATGACATCTAACATTTTGTTTTCAGTCTGTGTTCATCTAAAGTATTCTTTTTATTCGGTGTTCATACCTGTATTTTAATAAAAAAAATAATACAGTTAGGTCCATAAATATTTGGACAGAGACAACTTTTTTCTAATTTTGGTTCTGTACATTACCACAATGAATTTTAAATAAAACAACTCGGATGCAGTTGAAGTGCAGACTTTCAGCTTTAATTCAGTGGGTTGAACAAAAAAAATGCATAAAAATGTGAGGCAACTAAAGCATTTTATTTAACACAATCCCTTCATTTCAGGGGCTAAATGTAGTTAGACAATTGACTCAAAGGCTATTTCATGGGCAGATGTGGGCAAGTCCGTCGTTATGTGTTAATTTGAGGTGTGGTGCTTGCATGTGGAAGATTTTGCTGTGAACAGACAACATGTGGTCAAAGGAGCTCTCCATGCAGGTGAAAGAAGCCATCCTTAAGCTGGGAAAACAGAAAAAAAACCATCCGAGAAATTGCTACAATATTACAAGTGGCAAAATCTACAGTTTGGTACATCCTGAGAAAGAAAGCAAGCACTGGTGAACTCAGCAATGCAAAAACACCTGGATGTCCACGGAAGACAACAGTGGTGGATGATCGCAGAATCATTTCCATGGTGAAGAGAAACTCCTTCACAACAGCCAACAAGTGAACAACACTCTCCAGGGGGTAGGCGTATCGATATCCAAGTCTACCATAAAAAGAAGAATGCATGAAAGTAAATACAGAGGGTGCACTGCAAGGTGCAAGCCACTCATAAGCCTCAAGAATAGAAAGGCTAGACTGGACTTTGCTAAAGAACATCTAAAAAAGCCAGCACATTTCTGGAAAAACATTCTTTGGACAGATGAAACCAAGATCAACCTCTACCAGAATGATGGCAAGAAAAAAGTATGGAGAAGGTGTGGAACAGCTCATTATCCAAAGCATACCACATCATCTGTAAAACACGGTGGAGGCAGGGTGATGGCTTGGACGTGCATGGCTGCCAGTGGCACTGGAACACTAGTGTTTATTGATGATGTGACACGGGACGGAAGCAGCTGAATGAATTCTGAGGTGTTCAGAGACATACTGTCTGCTCAAATCCAGCTAAATGCAGTCAAATTCATTGGGCAGCGTTTCATGATACAGATGGACAATGACCCAAAACATACAGCCAAAGCAACTCAGGAATTTATTAAAGCAAAGAAGTGGAAAATTCTTGAATGGCCAAGTCAGTCACCTGATCTTAACCCAATTGAGCAAGCCTTTCACTTGTTGAAGACTAAACTTCCACAAACAAACAGCAACTGAAAGCCATTGCATGTAAAGGCCTGGCAGAGCATTAAAAAGGAGGAAACCCAGCATTGGGTGATGTCCATAAGTTCAAGACTTCAGGCTGTCATTGCCAGCAAAGGGTTTTCAACCAAGTATTTGAAATGAACATTTTATTTCCAGTTATTTAATTTGTCCAATTACTTTTGAGCCCCTGAAATAAAGGGATTGTGTTGAAAAATGCTTTAGTTGCCCCACATTTTTATGCAATCTTTTTGTTCAACCCACTGAATTAAAGCTGAAAGTCTGCACTTCAACTGCATCTGAGTTGTTTCATTTAAAATTCATTGTGGTAATGTACAAAACCAAAATTAGGAAAAAGTTGTCAGTCCAAATATTTATGGACCTAACTGTACATCGTGTTTTCAATCTGTGTTCATACTTGTATTTCTATTTAAAAAAATTACATCTAACATCTAATTTTCATTCTGTGTTCATACCTGTATTTCTATTAAAAAAAAAAAACTACACCAAATGTCTCAATTTCAAATAAAATATTTATTGCAATTTAAGAAGAACTATTTTTTCTACAAGTATTGTCAAGCTTGGGTCAGAAAGTTACATGAGAAACAGGAAGATGAGTCCACGTTTTCAAGGAAAATACAGGCACTTATATATCATTATTAGCGAAGGCAGGTACAGTCTCAAGACTTCATCAGAATAGGAGCTGTAAGGAGCCAATCATCTTGCTTTAGCTCCCATTTTCTGATTAGAACACCACCAGCGGCTCGGAATCACCACTGTGCCAGACAGGGTCTGGAGATAAGAGATCAGGAGAGAGTGAGGAAGAGCAGATCAAAGCCCTGAGGTTAATGTTAAACATCACAGAATGTGGTAACCCTGATCCCACAGAGGACAACCAATTGCGTTGCTCTTGGTTTATTGTTTACCAGATGTAGCACAGCAGCTACAGAGCTGTCCTTGCACTGCTGTCATTAGACATGGCGAATTGCGGGCCACCCCGGTCACAATACTATACATATTTTTCCAATATTCATTCTAACAAAATATTTTTATGGTCCTGTGAGTTTTGTTATAACAAGAGTTATTCTGATTTGAAATGCACAAAAACAGCTTGTAAAACAATGCCTTCCCAAGCTGACTAGTTTCTTACGCTGTCACAGATGAAGTAGGATTTCTGAAAGTGAACAAAAAAAAAATGCTGAAAGCCCAGATGGCAGGCCTAACTATAAACCCTAAGTATGCTCTGATCGGCAAGTGAACATCTTCTCTGACATCTTAGATATATCCTTGGTCTCGGGTTGCAGTCACAACCTGCTTTGAAACTGCCAATAAGAAATCCACAATCAAGTTCCTAAATGATTTGAAGCTTGAAGCAATTACCACAATCATCATGAAATGCTTAGCATGACTGTTTATGGCACACAAAACACCATTCATGGGGGAAATATACTGTAGTCTTGAAGCCATTCACACAGCACTATTAATGACCAAAAATAAATAAAAATAAACTAAGAAAACAATCACTAGAGTTAGACTGTTATTTGCTGACTTTAGTTTGGCGTTAAGTATGATCGTCAACATACTAAAGCCATTCTCGATGCGTGACTTAATTATTACCCTCAATAAACTGGTCAAGCACTTCTTTACTGAAAGACCCAAATGTGTTATGCTTCAGATAATTCACATCAAATGCTATCATTTTGAACAATTATGCAACCCGACTGTTGTGTGTTAAACTCACTGTTCTCTCCCTCTTTTCTCACTAATGTATTGTTACCAAGCATGACACAAACCAAATTTGCTAATAATACATCCATCCATCCATCCATCCATTTTCCAACCCGCTGAATCCGAACACTACAGTGGTTTGAAAAACTATTCGAACCCCCAGGAAAAGTTTAAATTTCCTGTAATATTTTTCTTTGAAAATGTATCTTTAGTTTTATACTGTAACATATAAATGAGGGCCTCTTGGACAAAACATTTTCACTAAAAAATCCTGAAAATCAAATTATGCTGCAACACTACTAGAACATACTGCATCAGTGAAATCTGCTGTAGAATAAGTATTCGACCCCTAATAGCTTGGAGACTGTATGACTGTTAACAATGCAATAAGGGTAATGAAAACAGGTGTAAACAATCAAGCAATTAATTCTCTAGCTTGTTGACTGGTCTATAAGTGATTTAGGCCAGTTCTTAGGAACATACAACTGAGAAATCAGTACAAGTGGCTTACTTGATGAAACTTCAAAAACTGACAAAAATGAAGACAAGGGAACTTTCTACTGACTTAAGAACCACTGTGATTAAGAAGTTTAAAGATGGCAATGGTGCCACTGTGAAGGCCACCATAGCGAAGTGGAAGACAACTGGAAGCATAGTGAACCGGCCTAGGTCAGGCCGTCCTGTTAAAATAACAAAGAAAATGTCAAGAAAACTAGTCAGAGAAGTAAGAGCAAATCCTAAGGTGACTCTCAGTGACCTGCAAAGCTCAGTATCTGCAGCTAGAGTAGATGTGCACAAGACTGCAATATCAAAGGTTTTGCACACAGAGGAGTTACACGGCAGAGTTGCCGGGAAAATGCCACTACTAAAAAAATGTCACATGAAAGCTCGATTAGAATTCGCTAACAGACATCTTGACAAGAGTCCTGCATTCTGGAGTCATGTACTTTGGTTGATGAGACCAAAATTGAACTTTTTGGCCTCAACACAAAGGGTTTTGTCATGAGTATGGAAATGACTGCCAATGATCCGGCAAACACCATACCTACCATCAAGCATGGGGGGGTAAGCATCATGCTTTGGGGCTGCTTCTCTAGGGCAGGCAAAGGGTCTCTTGTCCGTATTGAAGAAGGAATCGATAGTAAGAGTATATCCAGATTTTGGAAGAAAACCTATAAATGTCAGCCATGAAATTGGGACTTGGACAACGCTACCACTTTCAGAAGGACAATGACCCAAAACACTGTGTAAAAGTAACCAAAGCATGACTACAAAAAAAGATCCAGGTTTTGCAGTGACCTAGCCAGAGTCCGGATCTGAATCCGATTGAAAATTTGTGGCATGATCTCAAAATTGTAATTCACAAATGAAAGCCTTCAAACTTTGACCAGTTGGAATAGTTCTGCAAGGAAGAATGGGAAAAATTGCCTCCATCCAGATCTGCTAAGCTTGTAGAAGGCTATCCAAAGGGATTGCAAGCAATTATTGCTACAAAGGACTATGTGTCATGTAAAGGGGTCAATTACAACATTAAATTTACTTTAACTTTTAGATTTCTTGATCAATACCTATGGCACACTGTTGTTGTGCAGTATAGCTCATTATTGCTGAATGTATGTGTATCTGGGGACAAAAAGAAGGCAAAATGAAAGTAAACAGAAAATTATTAAATACAATAACAAACAGGATCTAAGAGCCTCATATGGCATCTGAATAAGAGTTGCAATTTAACAGCCAACAAGAGATTTCAGCAATGTAACATAAGAATGTGGGAGACATGGATAGAGGCATAAAAAATATAAGACAGTGCTACAAAGTACTTTATAACACTAAATATTAATCACCTTAAAATGTGAATAGTTAACCTGCACAAAATGTATTTGGTATGGTAGAGCTGAACAATTTTTTACTTACCATCTTCCACATCAAATGCGTAAGAGGAAAGCCTTAACGTTGTGCCGCAGTAGTCACATTTAAAGCAACTTCTGTGGAAAAATTTACCCTCAGCACTGAGCCTCTCCATTACATAAACTCTTCTCCGGCAAAAATAGCACACATCACTTCCACCAATGTTCTGTGGAAACTCTTTGCGGAATGAACCCTAAGAAACAGGAATAGGAAGACAACATCTTAGCAGATATTATTAGGGAATAAATTAGAAATTGTCTGAAATATTAAAATTTCCATGTTCAAAGACAACAATTAATTTTCTTCCAAGATCATACATTTAGCAAAGTATTGTAGTATAACACAGTTATTAAATTAAGGCCAATTCAAAAATACATCTACAGCAGCAAAAAATAATAAGTTGTGAATTTACTACTATACAAATTTATATCCCTGGTTATGCAAAACCTTTTAATTTGAAATGTACTATATAAATGTGTAATATATAAAACCAATCAGAATGTTATTAGTAGCTAATAAAATAACCTACAGTAAAAGCTGTGATCTCCAGCACTTAACCAATAGGGAAAACGTACAAATTGGTATTTTCTTAAGTACAGCACAATAAACAATGTTTGACTAAATGACAATGCTTGATTGCAGCACAAGCAGATTCTTGGAAACTGCTCTTGGCCTTAAGTGACAAGATTCTTTGAGTGGTTGCTTCATTCTGCCTCCATCTTGTACTTCAGCATCTTCCCCTCCTGGTGCACAGGCAGGCCATGTAATAATTAAGAAAGCTAATCTAAGGGAAATGACAAGTGGAATATGGTGCTGCTAAATGTGAAATATGATTTAGTGAGTAGCAAAAGTGTGATGGGAGTTAATATATTTATATTTCACATTGTCAGTCAGTCATTTCACATTTTCTTCCTCCAATTTATGCTTACAGACACTGTTTCAGTTTGGTTTCAGTTGTGCTTGAGAATCACTGATACACTTGTATCCACATTTGACAAACTAGAAACAACTTGATCACATAAATTAGTATATACAGTGATCACTCGCTATATCATGCTTCGACTTTTGTGGCTTCACTCCATTGCGAATTTTAAATGTAAGCATATCTAAATATAAATCATGGATTTTTCGCTGGTTCACAGATTTCTGCGGACAATGGGTCTTTTAATTTATGGTACATGCTTCCTCAGTTGGTTTACCCAGTTGATTTCATACAAGAGACGCTATTGGCGGATGGCTGAGAAGCTACCCAATCAGAGCACTATTACGTATTAAATAAAACTACTCAATGATATACGATATGCTTTCCTCTTGGTGCTTCACATGCTTAAAAGCCCGAACAGCACCTATTGATTTTGGATTGTTTGCTTTTCTCTCTCTCTCTCTGACATTCCTAGCTCCTGACGGAGGGAGTGTGAGCAGAGGGGCTGTTCGCACACTGGCCTAGAGTATACAGACGCTCCCCTAAAAAATGCTGAAAGACTACCTTCACATTGCTCTCTTTCTTGTGGCTGCTTTGTTGGGCTGTGCTTCGCATACTTAAAAGCCCGAACAGCACCTATTGATTTTTGATTGTTTGCTTTTCTCTCTTTGTCTTTCTCTCTCTGACATTCTCCGCTCCTGACGCGTACTCCTTTGAAGAGGAAGATATGTTTGCATTCTTTCAATTGTGAGATGGAACTGTCCTCTCTGTCTTGTCATGGAGCACAGTTTAAACTTTTGAAAAAGAGACAAATGTTTGTTTGCAGTGTTTTAAAGTCCCTGTCTCTGCAACCTCCTGTGTTTCTGTGCAGATCTGTGACCCAAGTGTGACAATATAAAAATAACAATATAAACGTAAGTTTTTTATTTTGTGGATTTTCACCTTTTGCGGGGGGTTCTGGAACGCAACCCCCGCAATCGAGTAGGGATCACTGTAAAACTTTTCTCCTGGGGCTGTATTTAAATTAAATCACATGAGTTCAAGTGGTTGGGTAAATACAACACAGTCTAGGGGAGACCATAGAGGTAGTGCATAAAGGAGCAAATGCATCAGTGGACATATGCAAGACACCCATAGAAACTTGTTACTCCCATAATCCGTACCCAACATAGAATCAGCACAAAATACTTTGTTATTTTCAAAGCAGAAATACACATACTTTAAAGAGATCCACTTTGTCTAAAGGCCAGAATTTCCCAAAATACCCCATGTATTATTTTTTTTAATGGCAGTGTTACTACATTGGCCACAGGATAGTAGCAACAGCAATTTATTGTGTTTACATATACAGTATATATTTTTTATCTTCCTCTGATGAGTGCAATAAAAAGAAAATTGGTCTATGATACACAAATATGATGAAAATAGAAAAAAAATCATTGGCAGCATTAAACTAATGATAGATTGGCAATGCTGAACGAATTAAATGAGAATCTATTCATTTGCAACTGGGACAGGTGTATTGTTTGTCAAGCTACAAGAAATCACGTGCTCCTTTACAAAGGTGATGGGTATCTCAGCTTTTACTGTACTCGGTGAAGGTGAATACATTTATCTACTCTACCACGTCTTACCAATTCCTTCTTGTTTAGAAGGGGTCTGGGATGATCTTTCTTTTGAAGCTGATTGGCTATCTGCTCAGCCAATGAGCTCACTCCCCCTGTGTACATCTTTAAATACCTCTACCCAGAGTTGAAGTGACAGATAAAATGAAAAGATGGAGAGGTGAAACAGAAAGAGAGAATAAAAATGAAAAAAATCAAAGGGAAACAAATTCTAAACATGTATACAGTAAACATGAACAAATCACCATTTGAATCTGCATCTTTTTATCAACACCAAACACCATCTGTGGGTGGGGCACATTTTAAAAATAACCTTGCTACTGCATACACCATAAAACATCTAATATTAATATCACACAAAAAATAAAGAACATAAAGCATAAATAAAAAGATTTACTCTTAATAAACACTGACATTTCCCTCTACAATAAAAGAACAATAAAAAAAGATAGCTACATTAAACAAGATTTATAAACACTATGATTCATGCACAGTAGTCTTAGGTTTACTGTTTAATGCTGTACCATAAAAAATAATTTTGATAGGAGGGCGCTACATTGTATATTTCTGCAATCCTCATAATGTATACAGTATAAGCAAGCTAAAACTGCAAACTTTATATTGGTGTATACAAGCAAACATTTCAGATCAAAGTCTTTTAAAAATCAGTACAACAAATGAAGGAAAATATACTTTACTATTATTTCTTATTAAATAAACTGATCATCTTTTGACAATTTACATGAAGTTTAATAACATGATAGCATATTCCAACTTCACTTACAAACCTCAATTAGATCATAGGCATTTCTCACCAAATACATTAATTTATATGAAAGGACTTTCCTATTCAAACTTCTAAAATAAATACTACCAACTGTAAAAGAGAGGTATAGTATGTGTATCTATTAAAACAATTAACATAGAAGTAACATGACAATATGTTATCACTACTCTAAAATAACTGAGTTATTGCATACGTCTTATAAGTTATCTAAAAGCTTCATCAGGCTGCCATACTGTGCAATCATTTCAGTGAAAATGACTGGTGATCATACAGTTATGGTACTGATTCGCTTATTTTTATTTAAGCTTTTTACATGAAGACACAAAGTCACCTGCAGTACAATCATATGCTGATGGAAAACAGAACCACTAGCGTAGAACAAAATTATGCTTATATTCTTTGAGAACATCTACTAATATGTAATTGATATGGAATCACTTACAAAAATGTATTGAAAAATTAAAAACAATTTCTTTCCAGTATTTACAGTATTAAATATTGGAAAGACTGCATCAAAATTCTCTCTTCACTATATATTAAAACTGTACAATGATTAAATATCCCTATTTACTGATATTTATTTTCCAGTTATGCTTTTTGCCAATTAAATCACGATTAGTCGTCAATTTCTTTTTTTAGTAATAGTCATTAATGAAAATTTAAATTTAATTCACTATTTCACTTTCTAGAAACATGTTTAAAGCTTAAAAAAAAAAAAAAAAAAGTTTTATTTGCAGCTAAGCGAACACAACCAAACTGAATATTCTGGTGAAACCAAACATTCTGTAAATTATAATTAAGTGTAGTTTTCAGAACAGAATAACACAGAACAAGGAAATATACATTGTATCACACTGGCAACACTTTAAAGTTATATACATATTAAAGGGAGCTGTTCAAAAAAGTTTTGATAGAAAAGTAAATAAGCAAATGGGCATTGTATTTTAAGCAGCCACATGGCTACCTGTCTGAGAGAGTCAGAGGAAGGTACATCTTGATGTCTGTTGGAGCGAAGACTGAGGGAGAGATTCCACTGATCTAAAAAGAAGGATTGTGAAGCCTTGTTCTTGTTTACAAAAGAAGAAAAAGAAAACAAATCATAGAATACAAATTCACACACACAGAGGAACATCTAAAATGAGTGATATATATACTGTTCAAAAAATGAAAGGAACACTTTTTAATCAGAGTATAGCATCAAGTCAATGAAACTTCTGGGCTATTGATCTGGTCAGTTAAGTTGCAAAGGGGATTGTTAATCAGTTTCAGCTGCTTTGTGTTAATGAAATTAAACGGTGCACTAGAGGGGCAACAATGAGACGGCCCCTAAAACAGGAATGGTTTAACAGGTGAAGACCACTGACATTTTTCCCTCCTCATCTTTTCTGACTGAATTTTCAATAGTTTTCCATTTGGCTACGGTCATAATCACTACTGGTAGCATAAGGTGATACCTGGACCCTATAGAGGTTGCACAGGTAGTCCAACTACTCCAGGATGGCACATCAATACGTGCCATTGCCAGAAGGTTTGCTGTGTCTCCCAGCACAGTCTCAAAGGCATGAAGGAGATTCCAGGAGACAGGCAGTTACTCTAGGAGAGCTGGACAGGGCCGTAGAAGGTCCTTAACCCATCAGCAGGACCAGTACCTGTTTATTTGGGCAAGGAGGAACAGGATGAGCACTGCCACAGCCCTACAAAATGACCTCCAGCAGGCCACTGGTGTGAATGTCTCTGACCAAACAATCAGAAACAGACTTCACATGGGTGGCCTGAGGGCCCGACATCCTCTAATGGGCCATGTGCTCACTGCCTGGCACTGTGGAGCTCGATTGGTATATGCCATAGAATACCAGAATTGGCAGCTCCACCACTAGCACCCTGTACTTTTCAGGTTGCACCTCAGACTTTCCAGGAGCTCAGTGATGCCCTGCTCCAGATCTGAGAGAAGATCCTCAAGGACCCCATCTGTCATCTCATTAGGAGAATGACCCGAACTGACTACAATTCTGAGATGCTGCAATAAAATTTCAACAAAATACACTAGCCTACCACATCATTTTTCACATTGATTTTCTGGGTGTCTTTGAATTCAGTCCTCTCTAGGTTGATAATTTTCATTTCCATCAAACGATGTGGCATCCTTTCATTCCTAACACATTACCCAGTCCATATCAGTATAGATATCCAGCATGATTTTTTTCCCCATTGAGATTTGATGTGTTTTCAAAGAGTTCCTTTAATTTTTTGAGCAGTGTTTTATATATTTAAAAATGGTAGTATACACATACAGAGATCAACTCTCCTCCTCTCTTATACAGACTTAAACATCACCGTAAAGCATCTGACTAGTACACTATGAGACATTGTGAAAGGAAGAAAATAAAATAGGTCATCTAATTCAACAAAATCCTAATAAACCTGTCAACATGTCCAGCACACACCAAGAAAATTCAGTACCAAGGCCATGCAAAGTTTTATTTGATTCACATACTTTGAGCTAGTCTGGTTTTTTTCTTCCTTTTAAAGAAAGGAACACCTCGAATGACCTTAGTTTGATGGAAAATAATAATGATAATGGACAAATGGAATGTTATTGTAGTCTCATCAAATGCTAACTGTGAAAACTATCTTTCTAGAAAAGCCATGTTCATGATAAGAATAAGCAGAATCAGGAAGTTACAATGCCTAATCAGACTTGTACTTTGAGCACAGCATTTACATTGGAGTTCGGATGGATAATAAGATCGAAACTGATTAAGAGAAAATTTAACATAAATGTCAAGATAGTATTTTTTAATACAGACTATTTAAATGTACATAAAATGTACAAGTTATCAGGTAGTGCAGTTGAAAAAAGTGGTGAACGAACTCTGCTGAATTCGCTTTGCCTTGAGTTCGTCAAAATGACAGAAATTTTTTGACAATTTTGCAGAACTCCATGAAATGCATTGAAGTCAATAGGGTCGAGGAACTGAACTAGTTGAGTGGATTATAATAGTGCAATGGTCTTTTAAGTGTCCCTGAAGGCTAGGAAAGTGTCTAACAATTCGGGACAGATTACTGTGACCAAATATGTGATCTGAGCTGTGAGGCAACAGTGCTAATGATTGCACTGCTGTGCTTCAAACAACAAAAGACTCAGATGGTACAAACAGCACAAATAAAATACAACAAACAGCCACAAACTAGCAATAAAAAAAAAATCTAGATCAATGTGTGAAGAATGTCACTCTTGAGGCACACAATAGCCACTGGCTCATTCCATTGTTTGAAGTCGCTGCTCCAGGCACAATGGGAATACCTTTTTAGTTTCCCAGGTATCTGTGCAGATGCATAACACCTTCATCTTTCACCATAAATAAATAAATGCCTTTTTATTTTTGCACAGCATGCCCAGTGTTTTCTGAGGATTATTCATGCAGTGCTATGTTGCCAGCATACAGTGATCAGTGTTATATACAGTATTTCACAAAAGTGAGTACACCCCACACATTTTTGTACATATTTTATTATATCTTTTCATGGGACAACACTGAAGATGTGACACTTTGATACAATATAAACTAGTTAGTGTAAAGCTTGTATAACAGTGTAAATTTGCTGTCCCCTCAAAATAACTTGAAACACAGCCATTAATGTGAAAAATGTCCAAATTGTGCCCAATTAGCCATCCAACCCGGTGTCATGTGACTCATTAGTGTTACAAGGTCTCAGGTGTGAATTGGGAGCAGGTGTGTTAAATTTAGTGTTATCGCTCTCACACTCTCTCATACTGGTCACTGGAAGTTCAACATGGCACCTCATGGCAAAGAACTCTCTGAGAATCTGAAAAAAAGAATTGCTGCTATACATAAAGATGGCCTAGGCTATAAGAAGATTACCAACACCGTGAAACTGAGCTGCAGCATGGTGGCCAAGACCATACAGCGGTTTAACAGGACAGGTTCCACTCAGAACAGGCCTCGCCATGGCCGACCAAAGAAGTTGAGTGCACGTGCTCAGTGTCATATCCAGCGGTTGTCTTTTGAAAATAGACATATGAGTGCTGCCAGCATTGCTGCAGAGGTTGAAGGGGGGTCAGCCTGTCAGTGCTCAGGCCATACTCCGCACACTGCATCAAATTGGTCTGCATTGCTGTCGTCCCAGAAGGAAACCTCTTCTAAAGATGATGCACGAGAAAACCCGTGAACAGTTTGCTGAAGACAAGCAGACTAAAGACATGGATTACTGGAACCATGTCCTGTGGTCTGCTGAGACCAAGATAAATTTATTTGGTTCAGACGGTGTCAAGCGTGTGTGGCGGCAACCAGGCGAGGAGTACAAAGACAAGTGTGTCTTGCCTACAGTCATGCATGGTGGTGGGTGTGTCATGATTTGGGGCTGCATGAGTGCTGCCGGCACTGGGGAGCTACAGTTCATTGGGGGAACCATGAATGCCAACATGTAGTGTGACATACTGAAGCAGAGCATGATCTCCCCTCCCTTCGTAAACTTGGCCGCAGTGCAGTATTCCAACATAATAACAACCCCAAACACACCTCCAAGATGACCACTGCCTTGCTAAAGAAACTATGGGTAAAGGTGCTGGACTGGCCAAACATGTCTCCAGACCTAAACCCTATCGATCATCTGTGGGGCATCCTCAAATGGAAGGTGGAGGAGCACAAGGTCTCTAACATCCACCAGCTCCTTGATGTTGTCATGGAGGAGTGGAAGAGGATTCCAGTGGCAAGGTGTGAAGCTCTAGTGAACTCCATGCCCAAGAGCGTAAAGGCAGTGCTGGAAAATAATGGTGGCCACACAAAATATTGACACATTCGGCACAATTTGGACATTTTTCACTTAGGGGTGTACTCACTTTGTTGCCAGCGGTTTAGACATTAATGGCTGTGTGTTGAGTTATTTTGAGGGGACAGCAAATTTACCCCATTATACAAGCTGTACACTGACTAATTTACATTGTACCAAAGTGCCATATCTTCAGTGTTCTCCCATGAAAAGATATAATTAAATATTTACAAAAATGTGAGGGGTGTACTCACTTTTGTGAGATACTGTATCTGTTGGCAGTACTAGTAATATTGCAAGTATAGTAACTTCCTGTAATGGTAAGCAATGACATCTCTGTGCAAAGGAAAAAGGTGAAGCCTTCTAAATCAATTATTTGTGAAAGTCTACAGTTTCCAATGCGTGCAAAGTCTATTGCTGCAGTTACCCATTTTCATAAATATACAGTATTTGTTTCCTAACAGTATAAAGGTTTTATGGTTAAAGTGATGCCAGAAGGAGTTTAAGTTGTACAGAGGCAAAAAAAAAAACTGACCAGGAAAACCGTTACAATGTGACAAAGTCTGAAGAACATCATAATTTGCAACAATCTATAAATGATACCAACACTTTCATAGTTAGCTTTGAGCAGTGTTTTAACGGTGACAAAAACTAAAATAAAAACATGCTGTTAATGAAAAAACAATCATTTCATTAATTAAAAGTAAAAAAAAAACAAACAACCAAAAACTGAAAACTAGAACTAAATGAAAACAAAACTAGAGGTCTTGGAGTATAATGTACATGTAAAGTCACACTGTTGTATTATTAGCAACCATTTTTGACAGCAGCATGTAATTTAAAATGCACATTAGAAGACTATCCAAAACATGTTTTTTTCTGTCTTAGAAATGTTGGAAGATTAAGAGTGTTCCCTAAATATGGAAGACACTGTACTGAGAAATTAATTCATCCATTTATTTCTAGTAAGATTGACTGCTGCTATTCGTTATTCACTGCCTGTTCAAATTGTGCTTTATGCAGCTTTCAGTTAAGTTCAAAATGCTGCTGCAAGAATTATTACAAAGTCTAAACATGCCCTGTCACTGTATGCATTTCCAGTGTTGCACATGTCTCAATATTTTTGTTGATGTTAGAAAGCCAAGTGAAATGACACCTACTGTATATCTACTAGACAATTATTTAAATACCACTACTGCTTCTTGGGGTGCTATAGTAATTAAAAGTTTA
This sequence comes from Polypterus senegalus, assembly GCF_016835505.1. Classification (NCBI taxonomy): domain Eukaryota; kingdom Metazoa; phylum Chordata; class Cladistia; order Polypteriformes; family Polypteridae; genus Polypterus; species Polypterus senegalus. The sequence goes on along the minus strand of NC_053161.1, from coordinate 15,274,805 downwards.
AATACCCATCTAGTACAATGACACAAAGCATGACAGAAAAAGCATGTTTAAAATTTTTCATTTCAATATTTGAAATATTGTTCATAATATTTGTTTTTGGTTAGTAAACCTTTATAGGATACTGAACCAGATCATATTATTGCTAAGATGAATCATGTCAAGATAAAAAATTACAGGGCAAGTCATTTTTTAATATGCCACCAAACAAGTGATGAATATATATATATGCTTATACCAGTTAAGCTGAAAAGACTTCTTTATATCCAAATGTTTTTTTTGCTCAGCAGGCTACATTTAATTAGTAAGCTACAATTAAATACCTACTTTTGTACTATTCAAAGTGTTAGAAAGATTAAATAAATGACAACTGCCATGATGTACAGTATGCTCTAAACAAAGCATAACAAGTCTCACAACTTCTGTAATTTAATAAACACAAAATAACACTCTCACAAATGTGAACAGTAAAAATGTTCAACAGAACATTACACTTTAATATCCATATCCTGTGCATTTACATTTTATTTTGCCCTGAATCATTTACTAACAAACAATGCATCTGCTAAATACTAATTGAATCAATCAGCCTGACAGTATAACTCATCTACTTATCAAACTAAAATGGGCCTATTGAAGTCTAATATTCAGCACTGATTTACAAGCCATGAGCTGAAACTAAAATGGGTAACTTGCCAAAATAATTAACATGCAGTACATTACATGCAGAGAGCAAAGATTAGGATTATTAATTGCAAATGTTATTATTAAGTAATGACGGGTGTATTAACGTGCTTCATATATAGACTGGCCAATACTGCCCAATTACCCGGTCTCTGACAAAACGCTTCTCTGGATGTTTAGAATCAACTGCTGAAACCTCTTCCTGTCACAATAAGACAACAAATTAAAGAAACACTGCAGAGGAAGACAACTTACACTTACTTAAACATTTGCATATTTGATACATAACCCTTTATGCTGCATCCTCACACCAGTTTTAATTAAATAAATTAAAACCCAAACCTTTTTTGTCTAATCAAGCAACATATTTTTTAAGGGGTGTTAAAGTTGTCTCAACATAAAAGCTGAAATAATTTGTTTTATGGATTTATCTATAAATTATATTATTTACATGCAAAACAAAGATTTTTTTACTTGAAAGCCAACACACCAAAACACTGCAAAATCTACAACTCCCATAGTATAAAGGAGTAAAGTCAAAAATATTAATCACTGAAACAGAAAAACAGTAATGCTGTTTTTTTTAGACACAGAAGGTCACTCTCTGACAAAGGCACTCAGTCACCTGCAGAGGAAGTGAGAGCAATGAAGTGGAAGCAGATGTGGAGGAGAGCACAATGATTTTCTTTGGGCAGGTTCGAGAGCGCTTCTCACCTCTGGCCTTCAGAGAAGGAAGAGACAAATGTTCAAGTATTAAAAAATACTTTAAACAAGCTAAAACAAATGTTTTTTTTTTCTTTTAAATATGCGGACTGCTTTTCACTGAAAATGAATGGAGCTTAACATCAGAAGACGAAAGAACTTTAAAAAAAAAAAAAGATAAACGGCTTTTGAATGGAGTGAAGACTTTAGAATGTATTCAGACCTCTTCACTTCTTTGAAATTTTGCTATGTTTCAGCCTTGTGCAAAAATCTTTTAAATTAAAATTTTTCCCCACATCAAACAATACTAAATGCTCTGACAAGACGACAACAAAATTTTAGGAATTTTTGCAAATTTATTGGTTATAAAAAGATGAAATATCACATTGTCGCAAAAATTCAGATCCTGTGCTATAGCACTTGAAATCTGGCTCAAGTGCATCTAATTCAATTGATCACCATTGGCGGTTTGTACTTCTTGTTTTTTTTGACCTTGGTCAATTCAATTGATTGGACAGGATTAGGAAAGACACACAACTGTCAACAATGTGTATCTGAGAAAAAACAAAGCCAACAGTCCAAAGGAATTGCCTGCAGCACATAGAAACAGGATGGGCTAAAGAAAGCCGGCGCATAAATTGCTTTCAATTCCACACACTTTATGTGTGTATTCAGCTTCCTCCGTCACCGCAAATGCTGTGTGAACACCCACCCTCCGTCACTAGCTGCCGTTAACTGGATGAATATGTGCGGGCGGCTCGTGGTGGATGACTTTCAGTTTTAGAGTTAAAAGTTATCCTCCTCTTCTTCTTTCGGCTGTTCCCGTTAGGGGTTGCCACAGCGGATCATCTTCTTCATTATCTTTTTAGAGTTAAAAGTTATAAGGGTTAAAAACTAACAGCAAGAACATTCATTCAAAAACGAAAACAAAAATGATTTTTTTAGTAAATTATTATTTTATTTCAGTTAGTCTTTCCAGCTACTTTAATAGTTTTGTTTAGTTTATTTTTTCAGTTCGGTTTTGTTAATTATTTTATTTCAGTTTACGAAAATGTTTTTTAATAATAGTTTCAGTTTTGATTTTAGTTTTAATTAACTATAATAACCTTGCTCCAGAGAACCTGTGTGGCAGTAGAAGAAACTTGTGGGAGGACAACCATCACTGTAACACTCTACTGACCTGGGATTTATGATAGAAGACACTCGGACTGTGGGAAGCAGGAATCTATGGTCCGATGAAAGCAAGATTAGTGTCATGTCTAGAGGAAACTGTGCACCACTCATCACCTGTGTAATACCATTTCAAAGGTGAAGCACGGTCGTGGCAGCATCATGCTATACAGTGTAGTTTTTCAGTAGTATTGAGTGGGAGACGACACAGGGTTGATAGAAAGCTGAGTGGGGCAAAGTACAGAGATATCCTTAATGAAATTCTGCTTCAGAGTTCCTTGGACCTCAAAATGAGACAAAGGTCTACCTTCCAACAGGATAATGCCCCTAAGGACAAAACAAAGACAGTATAGTTGTGGCTTAGGGACAGATTTGGGAAAATTCTTGAGCAGACCAGCCAGGGCTGAAAATGGCTGCCCATTGACAATCTCCATCTGGCCTGACAGAGCTTGAAAGGTTCTGCAAAGAAGAATGACAGAAAATCTCCAAATGCCAGTGTGCAAAGTTTGATACGCCTTATTCAAGACGACTCCAGCCTGTAACTGCTACAAAAGGGAATTTAATAGTGTCAATGTGATATTTGAGTTTTTAATTTTTAATTAACTTGAATAACTTTAGAAGAACTTATAAAATCATGTTTCACTTAGTCATTCTGGAATATTGTGTATTGCTTTCCATGGGGAAAATATGAACTTAAATGATTTTAGCACAAGGATACATGAGCAATATGTGAAAAAATTTAAGGGGTCTGAATACTTTCTGGACCCACTGCAAGATGCAGACTATTGCATTCATGTAGCCTTTTTGATCTAGAAAATACATTTGTATATAACTTCAATACTTTTTTTTAAATAAAAACATGCATAGTTTTTCATTGGTGCACACAACAGTATGTAATACAATGTACTTAAAATGTAATAAACAAAAATACACAGCGAAAAAGACAAGGCTGTGAAAAATCAAATTTGGTTATGAAAACAGGAAATGAGAGAGTAAGGAAAAGCAAAACAAAGCAGTAATATAGTGCTGTTTCAGCTTTGGAAAGGAGAACACTGGGTAAATTAAAGTTTTTTTGAAACGGTGGATTAACACAGTAAAAGTCTTCTTGCCCAAATCAATCTTAACAGCATAAAGCACAAATCAAACTGGAATGCCACAAAAGAAATTTTTTTACAGGCATGTAAAAATATCCACTGTTGTCCACTGAGGAGAAGTTTGCTATTTTCAGAATAACAAAAACATTTTAAATGATTCATATACAAGAGCAGAAGTAAATAGATTTAGTATTATTTACCAAAAGATATTTTCACTGATAGCAAGGATAAACAGAACATAAGAAAAACTATTGACTTGAACTGCTAAGAAGATGTCAAACTGCATTTTTGTTATGTCTTCAATTCGAAATGCAAGGTTATAGAGATAATGTTTTAAGTACAAAATTAAGCACAGAAAATAAATTTAGACGAAAATAAAACAATTGAGAAGTACAACAGCAGTAAAGGAAACTAAATGCCTTTTAAAGCATCTGTGGTTCATTTTCTGTCCAGCAATACAGCTTTCTTTACAAGTCTTTTAATAAGGATACAAATACTGTATAACACCTTATGACATAGATAATAATGCACATATGTAGCAGCAACATTCAATGTCATACACAATTATGATAATTTGCAAGTTTTACCTTTTTAATATAAAATATTAATATATTTGCAATAATATATTTTCCTGAGTAAATTTCACACCTCTAGAATCCATTCATTACAGAAACAACAAATATATAAAAAAGTAAAACCATGAATTTAAAAATTTTAGTTCAATATGTGAATTAATTCTAACTTCTTCAAAGTCATATTACAAAAAGATACTCAAATATTTCTAACACTGTATTTTAATACAATGCCAAAGTATGCACAAGCTTAAAATGCTGTTGCAGCTTACTTATATTTTGGGATTTGCTTCTTCACCTACTATTTTTCAGTGCTAAAGTAACTGGCCTAGCAGTCTGATTTGCAGTTGGTTAACAATCGGTCTTATTGTACTTTTCCCATTACATCTTCAAAAATAACAGTTCTGCAGCTAGCTGACAAGTATCCTCAAATGGAGTTTCTATACCAGAAGTTACAGTGTTGTCTTACATAAAGAAGAGTACTACTTAGGCATACCACAAGGCTATAAATAGTTCATCTGAATTAGTATCAAAAATGTCTAGCATATTACACTGCTTAAAGTAGTTACTTTATGAGACCAAAGTGAATCCCTGGCCACATTTATTCTTGGTCTTTTCAAATCTGTAATATGTAAAAAGTCACACTGAAACTCTTGCTTGCTCAATATGCAAAGATGGAAATATTGCAACCAGCTAATTTCATACAGGCACTTTAAACTGCGGTACACAAAGGGCACAAATGAAATGGGAAATTGAACAAAAGAAAGCCAGCTCAGCTGAGGGCATGTGTTACAGTTTTATGAAGGTAGACACAACAGGCAATTTTCATTTAAATGTATGATGTTATGTACTTACTTTCTAGCAGCCTCCATATGAATGTGCCCTTAATTCAGTGTATCTCAAATCACTTATTTACTGTCTTAACTTTTGTATATATTTGTTAATAATGTTCATTATTGATTGTCTGAGTAACATTTACTACATATGTCAAAGTTAGTGAGCACACCTCACCTGCTGGCATCACTTTAAGATTAACAGATTGGCTCATCATTACATTTATACCTATGTGCATTTTCATATGTACCTTTTATTGTTTTTAAAGGTGCATATTAACTCTCGACTTAATATGCCATAAATGAGATTCCTAATTACTGACAGCAGACACTTAGCCACAGATTTTGCGACTTCTCTCATCGTGCCGAGAATCATAGTTCACTTGCAGGTGTGATATATTCACGCTAATCCGAGACAAAGGCTGCAGGCCGAGAGAAGGGAGAAGCATGACATCAGGAGTGGGGAGCCAGACAGGGCGCTCCACGATGTCCTGTTTCACTTCTACGCAGGCGAAGCCGCGGGGGACGGCTAGTACTTAATTAAAATCTGTACCAATAAATACTCTTTGTCCTAACTATTCCGAATAACACTCTATCCTTACAAATAGCGGGTTTATGATTCGCGGATCCACTGATTCGGAAGGTTTTCATCAGTAATTAAATGGAAAATCTTGTGTGAGTTTTACAATTTATTGCAGAAAACTACAAACAAAGCTGTAGCAGTGCTACTTCAATTGCGTGCAAATCCCAGCAACCCTGGAGCTGCTGGAATTGCAAGGGCAGTTGCCACATGGGGTAATGGGTTAAACAAGATGAGGCTGCTAGTTTTAAAAGTGAGCGAGAAAAAGCCAGCAGGATTGCAATTGGTGGAGTCTTTTTGTGTCAACCCCTCCCTTCAAAACTGGATTAAGATAACATCAGATCGAATAACGGTTTTCTTTGAATTTGTATTCTTGTCCTGTGCTCGCCCGCTCGTATGATTTTGTCTGGGTTGGGAAACATCTTCCCAAATTGTACAAATCCTCACTTACATCGGCATCATGATAGAACAAAACTTTACATATATTTCAGGAGTTTGTTCACAGGGTATTTTATTTAATAACTACACCACCATCATCTACATCTGCTAAACCAGATTGCGTTCTGAGTGTTTATCATTTTGTGCTTAATGTTTTGTTGGACTCCTTTTGTATCTGTAATAATTTTTATAATTTTCTACCATAAATACATACAGTACATACAAATGTATTATGAGTAGTTACATTTTGTAAAAAGTTAAAATTCACTAAGGAACTGCTGAACTATGCATTTTGTCTGGGGAACATACATGACCTGATTGCACAGTGACCATTCTATCTCACATCTCTTGCAATTTTTTGCATCTTACTTAGTGCAATTAACTTAGAATATACAGTAATCATGGGCCCAAAAAGTATTTGAGGATTCCTGCATTTGCAGAGGCCCTGCACCCCTAACGCCTGCGAGTCACAAGGGAGAACCTGGTAAATGAATAAATAAATATTTTTAAAATCACAACACTCCTCCATAACATTATTCCCTCCCCAAGACATCCTTATAAGTTCACATAGACAGTGTTGCTCCACACCACGGCCCACTATGTAGACTCAAACTGCCACCTCTGTTAATAATCCGCAGGTCCCAGGGTGCCTTGCTCTTTTCTGGATGACACCATGTTGTGGATCTAGCTCCTTTCCGTCCAAATTGACTACACTGTGCAGGAGACACAAACTCCACCATACAATGGAACCTCCACTTGGCCATCAGTTCTACTTCCTTTAAATAACTAAACACAGCCAATGTTGCCTGTCCTGTACTCACTGCAGAACACTTTTCCTTCACAAAAGGCCAAACATGCAATCGCTATCTCTCTTTCGTTCTATTGTATTGCCACAGCAAAACTTCCCTCTTTAGCAATGACCCACCCTCCTTACTTGCCTGTCTCCCATAAGGTGCTTGCCGATTACTTTGTTGCCGTAGTCCTGAAGTGCAATGCACAAAAACAAATCAGAAAATACAAAAACAAATTGAATACACAAAAACAAATCAGAAAAAACAAATGCAAATGGAGCAGCACAGAAATAAAATTGCACAACTGCATAAACAATCCGGAAAGCATCAAAACAAAAGAGAGCAGTGCATATCCCGAATCGAAGCAGAAAAAACAGTGAAAGCTAATTGAGCAACATGATTCAATACTAGTTTTCCAATGAGTAGTGTTTTGGAAGCGAGAACGCTGAAAGGTAAAAGATCTATCTTATTTAGGTATTTTTTATATACTTTGGCAGAAAAGATGACATTTGCTTAACCTCAAGCACTCCCTGCCTGAGCAGTGTTTAAAGTATTACAAACATATTTTAGCATTTTTAATTAGTAGTAAAGCTATAATTTATTGTCGACAGCACAGCACCACACATGACACTCACCAGAGACCAAGCAACAGAACCGATGAACTTCAGCTGCTAGGGTATGCGCAAATCAAAAGTGCTGTGTCTGTGCCTCCTTGTACCCACTATTCAGGGGACTGCTTTTAAAGACTGCTTCTCTGGGTACTTTCATTCCTTTAGATAGTGTGTGTTCACCGGAGGAGTGTTTCCCTCTTACATTCCAACTTGAGGCGCTATAATGTTGTCATCATTATGCGTTATTCAAGGATGAAATAGAAAACTATTTTGCTTTGAGAAGTCTCCCATAGCAGTTTGGTGCAACATCAGTTTTGATCATTTCGGTCCCATATCCAAAGTGATTCAGGTACTTTGCTCTATACATATATAGTTATATTTCACTTTCAGTATTTGACATAACCATATTTAAAAAGCATGTATGAAAACTGCCAGACATTCCTTTTAATGCTTGACAGTCTTTCATGTATGCTTTTCTATTCTGGTCACTCTTTCATAATGCTTTCATAGCCAACAAAGATAGAAATTAGAAAGAAAAGAAAGAAAAAAAGAAGCGAGGCAGCAGTAAATCACAAATCAGGGTCTTAATGAGTGATGCCGAATGTCTCCTGTCTATTTAGGTATTTTTTTTAAAGATTTGACATAAAACTTTGGCATTCCTGCCAGAGATCCATTTAAAGTATTACACACAGATGTTTGCCAGTACTGTACTGACTGTTAGAAAATCAACGTAATTTCGAGAGTATGACAGCAAGCAGCTATTCACATCAAGAGATGTAGGATATGCACAGCCAACCAAAAACAACCATCTGTGACACATGCGACAACTAATTTTTTTTTAGCGTTATTTGTTAATTTGCTCATTTTAGACCAAACTATTATATCTGATATCAAGACATCAAATTTGTTCTGCTTTGCTTGCAGTAGACATGTCAGATTTCTACTGGATACAAACCCATTTACTGGTGAAACCCCAGTTGGCTCTAGCTCTGCCACTGCCTTGGCAAGTGTGTTTTAAGTTAAGTAAATGTTATCTTTAAGTATATAAAAATACCCAAAAAAGCTAAGAGATCTCTTTTACTTTTCGGTGTTCTTGCTTCCACCACACCACTTGTTGTAAAGCTGAATAATGATTGCACGTTTAGCCTTCACTTTCTTTCGTGATTTGATTTATGTGGTGCTCTTTTTGTTTCCATGCTTCCCAATTTGTTTGCACAGCTGTTCTTTTGTTTGCATGCTGCTCCATTTGCTTTTGCATTTTCTCAATTTGCTTTTGCGCATTGCACTTCAGGGCCATCACACTGCATCACAACTACATAAATATTAATTAGATATTCCTCTGCAAAACTTCCCTCTCTAGTTATGATCCACGTTATTTTTTAACCTGCCTGTCCCCCAGCTAGTGCTTGCCAACTGCTATATCACCTCTGCATAAACTTTAATTATCCATTAAACTGAGCATATGTATTCATGAGTACTTTTCACATCAGTACAAGTTAAGCTACTGTGTTGTGCTAATAAGCATTGAAAAACACTAATTAATTAATACTATAAAATAAGTCACCACAAGAACGTAAAACTAATTGAGCAAAAGGTAAAAAGAAACTCTTAAGGACTACCTGGTGCCCCCTTACAGAAAGACAGAAAAAAGGACAGCAAGAAAGAAGTGCAGTTAATCTTTTAGCATTGTAATAACCTTTGAAATTAAGAAGCAAATTTGTGGATATCTTTGGAATTTGATTTAGATTGGGAAACTCAACCTATAATTGTAGGTCCTGTTGTAAAGTTAGCAAATCAAGGCATGCAAATTTCAAAATAATGTTGTTGATGTCAAAAATGCTTCAACCATTATGATTAGAACAAGAACAAATCTAGATGAGAACAGGCCATTTGGCCCAGTAAAGCTTGCTAGTCCTATCCACTTAATTCTTTTACAAAAAATAAGCTCTAGTTTTCAAAGTCACTAAAGTCTTACTGTCTACCATGCTACTTGGTAGCTTATTCGAAGTGTCTATGGGTATCTGTGTAAAGAAAACTTCCTAATGTTTGTGCGGAATTAACTTTTAACAAGTTTCCAACTGTGTCCCCCATGTTCTTGATGAAATCATTTTAAAACAATAGTCTTGATCCATTGTACCAATTCCTTTCATAATTTTAAACACTTCAATCATGTTACCTCTTGATCTCCTTTTGCTTAAACTGAAAAAGCTCAGCTCTTTTAATCTTTCTTTATAATACATTCCCTGTAGCCTTAAAATCAGCCTAGTCGCTCTTCTCTGGACCTTTTCTAGTGCTGCTATGTCCTTTTTGTAGCTGGGAGACCAAAATTGCACACAGTACTCCAGTTGAGGCCTCACCAGTGCATTAAAAAGCTTGAGGATAACATCCTTGGACTTGAACTACACACATTGTGCAATATAATCCAATATTCTGCTTGCATTCTTACTGGCTTCTGAACACTGTTGGGAAGTTGATAGCGTTAAGTCCACTACGTCTCCGAAAATCTCATAAGATGTATTCTCAATTTTCAGACCTCCCATTGTGTATCCAAATGTAATACTTTTACTACCTATGTGTAATACTTTACATTTACTGACATTAAGTTTCATCTGCCACAAATCTGCCCATGCCTATATGCTGTCCAAGTCCTTCTGTAAGGATTTAACGGATTCCAAATTAACTGCCAATCCATCAATCTTGGTATCATCTGCAAACTTAATCAGCTTGCTACTTATATTTCTATCTAAATAATTTTATTTCTATCTAAATAATTTAAATATTTTAAAAATAGCAGACCCCTAGCACTGATCCCTTCAACATCTCAACATCAGCGAATTCTGATAAGGTTCCTCGCACCATCACCCTCTGCTTCCTGTGTCTGAGCCAATTCTGCACTCGTCTAAAAGCATCAATCTTAACTCCCACTTCTTTGATGCTTCTTCTAGTTTGATGCCCAATCTCTCCTTCCAGGTGCCCTATAAAAAGGGGGTCAGCACTAACCATTCTGGAGGTGGAATCGGGAGGAAGTGAAAAAAGCCTGAGGAGGAGTGGAGGAAGAAAGACTGGTGGCAAGAAGGGACTGTGTATTGGTGTGTTGTGTTGTCTGGTATTTTGGGCAGTTCTTAAAATAACACTTACACTTAAAATAAACGTGTGTAGTGTGGTAAAACCTGTCTCCTGCCTGTCTGTGTCCGGGTTGGCATCACACCCTGTATTAATGAACCCTTATGCGGTCACCCACTTAACTGTTCTACCTTTGGGCCAAGATCAATAGATAGATAAAATTTGCCCAGTGAATATCTCCTGCTAGTTAATTTCTATCATATCTGCTCCTACAGCTCCTTGTGTCTAATCGCGTGTCTTAACACTGGCTGCTTATCTACACACCGTTGAGCCATCCCATTTATTGCAATGAAGTCAGCTCCAGTCTGAATGAGTACACGTACAAGTAACTTTTCCAAGTGCACCTCCAAACACCTAGCTACTTTTGCTCCTGTGCGGATGGAAAAAAAAAAATGCAAAAAAACCTTCTAAAGGGAAAAAGCTTTAAAAGTTCTTGCATGGTTCCTTAGCTGCAAACAAAATTCAAGTTTATAGGAGCAAAATGTATTTTTGGAATTAACTCTCACAGCACAGAAAACACCAGAAACTCTCAGTAGCCTCTCTCATTTGCAAAGCTGACATTAGCACCTCAAATCCAGCTTCTCGGAAATCCAATTTTTATTCAATCCAACTCTTATCACAATAGTTTCTTGATAATGAAAGTAACTTCATCAATGTATTTAGTTGAGTTTTGTATTTCCTATTACAAAAAAATCTAAATAAAGAAAAAAAGAATGATACTTATTCCTCAAATATATTTTAAATTCAAAGATATCACCAAAAAAAACAAAAAATACTACAATTAAGAAGATACAGATTTGAAACACAAATATGATTGCAGCACACTTTCTAAACTCATAAAAAGTGCCATTCAGGAATGTTACCTGTCTCCACTGTGGAATAGATGCAAGTCGGCCCTGCTCTTTTGGTCGGAGAGAGGGATGAGTCAGCAAATGCTCCTGGTATAGGAATGTTGCATGAAGAGACAATGGAAACAAATAGCATCCACCACCAAAAGAAAAAAATAAGAAAGGTATTGGGAGGCAGAAGCATGCATTCTAGCTAAAAATAATGCAAAAAGAAGCAGAAAGTTCCCAGTCACATTGCAGTGAAAACATAATACAAAAGACAAGGAAAAAATGTAAAACAAAACTGTGACCCCTTTCAATTATACAAGTACTTTTTTACTAAAAAGTTTGAAAGAGATAATAACTATGTATACCCTATTTTTAAGGGTATTAGTCTGAATATTCTCTGTTGTTTATGGCAAATGTGTGTAAAATGTTTATTTAGCGACTTGGATAGTAAATAAAGACCAAAAATACAACACATGTAAATTAGGAAAAACAATGTTAAAAATACAAATAAAAATGTAAAATGAGAATGCTTCAGCAAAACATTCTTCCCATGAATTTATCCTGCCCAAGAGTCAATGTTAAACACTAAACAAGAATATATAGCTTATACAAGCCCTGAATGGTAGTTGGGCTTAACTTTTTCTTTAATGCTAGGAGATGCATGGACCTCTGACCCTCAAAAGGTGGTTCATGCACTTTTTTTTCCCTGTGTATTATTACAGAGTTCTACTGAAAAGAGCTATTTAATCTCATTCCTGTATTCAAAGCAATGGGCCACAGTGTAAGCAAGCTGCTCAATGACTCTATATTCAGTCTGGTCACTTTGTTTTGGTATGTGTGGCAGTGTTCTGTGGTATTGTCATTTCTCGTTCGTAGTCAGAGAAACAGCTCCTACATTTGGCTTGATTTTGGGCTGACATCACAGATCCTGTTGTTTTCACGGCATGACAGTGTTGATGACTTTGTTTTGTGATTGCAAAGTATGACTTTTGATTTTAATGAAAAACACCAGTTTGCTGTAAAAACCCAAGAAGATGTCAGTTTACACAGGCAGCTGTCTGTGTCTGTCACACATTCATTTTCCTCCTGCATTTGGCCTGTGTAATGTGCTTCACTTTCAGTGGATGGAGTAAGCCAATATGGCTGTTCTTGTGCCTATACTGCCATTTGCTGAGATAATGACCTGATCATGTTGCTGGGGTAGCCCAAACCTCAAATACCATAATCAAGATTCAAGGCCCAGTGGGTTGCAGGTTTTTGCATGACAGGCAGGCAATCCTTAAAATTTTAACATACACACACACACATACATACATATTATATATATATATATATATATATATATATATATATATATATATATATATATATATATATATATATATATATATATATATATATATATATATATATATACACACACACACATACATACACACTCGCCTAAAGGATTATTAGGAACACCATACTAATATGGTGTTTGACCCCCTTTCGCCTTCAGAACTGCCTTAAATTTACGTGGCATTGATTCAACAAGGTGTTGAAAGCATTCTTTAGAAATGTTGGCCCATATTGATAGGATAGCATCTTGCAGTTGATGGAGATTTGTGGGATGCACATCCAGGGGACGAAGCTCCTGTTCCACCACATCCCAAAGATGCTCTATTGGGTTGAGATCTGGTGACTGTGGGGGCCATTTTAGTACAATGAACTCATTGTCATGTTCAAGAAACCAATTTGAAATGATTTGAGCTTTGTGACATGGTGCATTATCCTGCTGGAAGTAGCCATCAGCGGATGGGTACATGGTGGTCATGAAGGGATGGACATGGTCAGAAACAATGCTCAGGTAGCCCGTGGCATTTAAACGATGCCCAATTGGCACTAAGGGGCCTAAAGTGTGCCAAGAAAACATCCCCCACACCATTACACCACCACCACCAGCCTGCACAGTGGTAACAAGGCATGATGAATTCATGTTCTCATTCTGTTTACGCCAAATTCTGACTTTACCATTTGAATGTCTCAACAGAAATCGAGACTCATCAGACCAGGCAACATTTCTCCAGTCTTCAACTGTCCAATTTTGGTGAGCTTGTGCAAATTGTAGCCTCTTTTTCCTATTTGTAGTGGAGATGAATGGTACCCAGTGGGGTCTTCTGCTATTGTAGCCCATCCGCCTCAAGGTTGTGCGTGTTGTGGCGTCACAAATGCTTTGCTGCATACCTCGGTTGTAACAAGTGGTTATTTCAGTCAAAGTTGCTCTTCTATCAGCTTGAATCAGGCGGCCCATTCTACTCTGACCTCTAGCATCAACAAGGCATTTTCGCCCACAGGACTGCCGCATACTGGATGTTTTTCCCTTTTCACACCATTCTTTGTAAACCCTAGAAATGGTTGTGCATGAAAATCCCAGTAACTGAGCAGATTGTGAAATACTCAACCATGCCACGCTCAAAATTGCTTAAATCACCTTTCTTTCCCATTCTGACATTCAGTTTGGAGTTCAGGAGATTGTCTTGACCAGGACCACACCCCTAAATGCATTGAAGCAACTGCCATGTGATTGGTTGATTAGATAATTGCATTAATGAGAAATTGAACAGGTGTTCCTAATAATGAGGTCAGGGTTCTGTGGTGGTAACTGTATATAGCAGAATATAGCTTTTCGTAACTCTGGCTGTGTGTTTGGGGGCATTGTCATGCTGTAGAATGAAGTTGAAAATGATTAGCGGCTTCACTGACCGTACTTAATGATGAAAAAGAATCATCCTTTATTTCTCAGCAATGAACGGGCTATTAATTTTAATAAAATCTAACACTCCAATAATGGAAATGTAGTCAAAAACCTGACATTGGAACTTTCATTGTGCTTCAATTTTACCTGCATAAATTCACCAATATACCATTCTCTAGCCATTTGGTGGATAAACTGCTTTCTTGTTACAGATAAAAATTCAAGTTTTGACTCATCAGGGTAGGGTACCACCTGCCTTTTTTCTATACTCCCATCCTTGTATGTTTGTACATACTGTAGGTGATTTGTTTGGCCTTATTTCCACCTTGGAGGATTGGCTTTTTGGTTGCATTTCTGCCAAATGTAAGCTGATAGTGGTGCCTGACATTGTTAGATTTTGAAAGAAAGTATGTATTTCTCTTTTGCTGCACTCAGCTTCTGTGACCAACCACCATGTTTCTGGTACTCAGACCTGCCTGCTTATACTTCTTTTGAAGAGCTTGAATAGCACATTTTGAAACATACATCTGGTATAAAAATATCTGCTTAGAAGGGACTTTATAAAAGTATGATCATCTTGCTTGTCACTATGCTCAGTTTTGTCATGTTATAAGATCTGTTGGTTAAACTGACACATATACCGCAACCTCACCCTTTTAAGTATTGTTGCCCTTTGCCCTGTTTAATTTCATCCACACAGTTGTTTCTGTTTCAGCCTATACATTTTAATCATTACTACCTGTTTGTTATGCTTGCTTAATCAAGTACTGGTCTTTACTATATGCCTATAATAATCTTATGTTTTTTAAAAGACTATGCTAGTTTTCTTTCTTTAAGAACATTCAAATATCTCATTTTATTGCTACATTTTTTTCCCCAAAAAGTCATGTTTGGACATCTAAGATATGCTCTTTAATATTGACATACAAATCCAGAAAAGATTAAATAACCATCTAAGGCAAATATTTTTGTGAACTTGTCTCAAGGGCCTAAAACTGCATATTATTACTGCAAACACTGCTGTTAGTTAATCAGCAAATGAGTCTTAAGTGGACATCATACTAAGGGCTCATTTACACTTCACGCTCAGAACGCGTACGTGCCCGCTTCAAGGCTGCCATGCGTTCCCAGCGTTCATTTCACGCGTCCTCTGAGCAGGTCCTCAGAAATTAACGTGACGCGTGAGCGAGTTGCAGTACAAGCAAAAAGTCGGGGGGCGCAGTGTGCTAAAAGTCGGAACGTGACGTCAGAGTCTCTGTTTACTATCTACATGTGACAGCAAGCCTCTATGGAGATCATTAGGGAATCGATGTGTGCACTTTGCTGTTTGATGAATGGCTCAAATACAGCGCTATACATTATGTAGCCGATTTGAAGTTGCAAAAAAAAAATAGACGCCACAAAAGATGGTATGTGAGACTTTTAAAATGTATCATGTCATTTATATATGTCTTTTTTATTTTTTAATTTTTGCAACTTAACAACAGCAACATAATGTATAGCATTATATTTGAGCCACTGAGAAAAAAATAAAGGACACAGTGAAAACGTGTATTTTGTGATTAAAGTGGAAATTTCGGCTTTAATCTCGAAATGTCCACTTTAACCTCGTAGTTTACTTTATCATTAAAGCAAACGATCGTAAACGTCATCCCAGTTTTTAATCGCTACGAGCTTCTTGGACCTGACAGCAGGTAAAGTAAAACAATAAAAAATAGACGGCACAGAAGACGGTATGTGAGACTTTTAAAATGTATCGTGTCATTACGATCGGAAATATGCGACGCTTGAATATAAAAGCACCACGAACGCATCTGTATGTCAGCATTTTGCTTCAGCAGCGGAAAGCAGCAATAGATCGCCAAACAGAACAAATTAAATGTATGATATTCCAACTCTCTGCACATTTAGAATCTTTAGATTTATACTTGATATCACTTTCATGATGAAATGCATTAAAATGTGTATGTTACATTTTACATATACACTGTGTGCACAATTATTAGGCAAGTGAGTAATTTGACCATATCATCATTTTTATGCGTATATTCCAACTCCAAGCTGTATTAACTTGAATGCTTATTGGATTTAAGCACGTCAGGTGATGTGTATTTGTGTAATGAGGGAGGGTGTGGCCTAAGGAGATCAACACCCTATATCAAGGTGTGCAGAATTATTAGGCAGCTAGTTTTCCTCGGGCAAAACGGGCCAAAAAAGAGATTTAACTGACTCTGAAAAGTCAAAAATTGTAAAAAGTCTTTCAGAGGGATGCAGCACTTTTGGAATTGCTAAGATATTGGTGTGTGATCACAGAACCATCAAACATTTTGTTGCAAATAGTCAACAGGGTCGCAAGAAACGTGTTGAGAACAAAAGATGCAAATTAGCTGCCAAAGATTTGAGAAGAATCAAACGTGAAGCTACCAGGAACCCATTATCCTCCAGTACTTTCATATTCCAGAGCTGCAACCTACCTGGAGTGCCCAGAAGTACAAGGTGTTCAGTGCTCAAAGACATGGCCAAGGTAAGGAGGGCTGAAACCCAACCACCACTGAACAAGAAACATAAGTTGAAACGTCAAAACTGGGCCAAGAAATATCTGAAGACAGATTTTTTCAAAGGTTTTATGGACCGATGAGATGAGAGTGACTCTTGATGGACCAGATGGATGGACCTGTGGATCAGTAATGGGCACAGAGCTCCACTCCAACGTGGAGGTGGGGTACTGGTATGAGCTGGTATTTTTAAAGATGAGCTAGTTGGACCTTTTGCATTGAAGATGAACTCAAAATCAACTCCCAAACCTACTGCCAGTTTTTCAAGACACTTTCTTCAAACAGTGATACAGGAAAAGACCATGATTTTTATGCAGGCCAATGCTCCATCACTTGCATCGAAGTTCTCCACTGCGTGGCCAGCCAGTAAAGGCCTTAAAGATGAAGGAATAATGACATGGCCCCCTTCCTCATCTGACCTAAACCCTATCGAGAACTTGTGGGCACTTCTTAAACGCTAGATTTACGGGGGAGAAAAACAATACACCTCTCTGAAGAGTGTCTGGGAGGCTGTAGTCACTGCTCCACAAAAAGCTGATCGTCAGCAGATCAAGAAACTGACAGACTACAAGAATGGAAAGGCTTATGACTGTTATTGGAAAGAAGGGTGGCTATATTGGTCATTGATTGATTTATTTATTTTTTTTGAAATGTCAGAGATGTTTATTTGTAAATTTTGAGGTGTTTGTTTATTATTCTCACTATAACAGATGAAAATAAACAAGTGAGATGGGAAAATTTTCATTTTTCCTTTAGTTGCATAATAAATCTGCACACTAATAGTTGCCTAATAATTGTGCGCACATATGTATTCCCCTGATGATGTTCACACTCACATTTCCGTTGTGAAACATTCAGGTTTCAGGTTTATTAACATTTTGGATTGACTGATAGCACTGTGTTTGTTCCATATTAAAATTAATCCTCAAAAATACAACTTGCTTAATAATTGTGCACACAGTGTAATTTCGTGTAAATAATGAATATTCTTAATAAATACACACATGGGGGAATAATTACACACATGGGGGTGTCATTGTGGCGGAGCGATAGCACTGCTGTCTCGGGGAGTTATGTTGCTGGTATTTCCTGCTTGTATTCCACACTGTGCTCCGGTTTCCTTCCAAAGATATGCAGATTTGGGGATTTGGTGCCGCTAAAATGATGCTAGTGTATGTGTGTGCTTGTATTCACCTTGCGATGAGCTGAGGCCTCGTCAAGGGACTGTTTCTCACTCGTGCCCAATGCTTCCTGAAATGGACACATACATCCCTGGATTTATGGATTTAATCAATAGATATCCTTTTCAGAGATATTGCGGTTAGGTGTTATCGGAATTTAATAGGTGTTTTTAGGCAATTCACAACACAGAGAAGCCGAACATGTTCTCACCGCGATAATATCTCGCACTGCCACCTGGTGGATTCCTCCAGATTTACGTAAAGCTACGCAAGTATAAACACTACAATGCTTGCGTAGCAGGAGCGTCCGCTGCAGCATGCGTCGCGTGAAGTATAACTCCGGCCTAACACTCCTGCCTGGGTTTTAACTATGATGAAAAGTTTTCAACCAGTGGTGCAATTCAAGAGGTTCTGCACATAATTCCTAAAGACTGGATAGAGAGATCAAGTCATTTATTACTTACAAAGAACAAAGTTGCCATTCTGTAAACTTTTTCCAACAAAAACTGCCTGATGTTGCCACAATTAGCAACATGTCTCCTATGTTAATTTAGTGCTCAAGTTTAAAAAAGCATGAATGTGAGAACATAAAAAGAATTACATTTCTGACCCTTATTAAAAAGAAACAAAGTACAGTAAAACCTTGATTATCCGTCACTCGATTAACCATCAGTCTCTGTTAACTGTCAGGACCAAAAAAAAAAAACTATGTACATTGGAAGCATTCTTCCCCAGCACCACAAGTCACACTGCATTTGGAAAACACAGTGTCAGTTACTGCTCCATTAGCTATCTTTTCCCTTATCTGTCACCGCCCCTGTCCAGAACAGATAATAGAAGTTTTACTGTACTTTATAAATAAAATGACAACACCTACAGCATCTAATATTTTTAAGATGACAAAGATTTGAGAAATACCAATTTTGGCTGAAGCAGAATTTTTTTTAATGCATGAGTTTCAAAGTCCTGGAAGGCTATAGGTTTTCAGCCTCAAAATGTGTTTATAGGAAGCCAATTTTGCTGTTAATCTAACTTAATTTCTTAGATAGTACAGTATGTCAGCTTTCTGTAATCCAAGAAATTAACTCTATGAATTCAGCTTCTCAGACATACTGTATTTAGGGAGATACCTGTTGAGTTCACACCGTTTAAAGCATCTGTGTCATGTTAAACTTGATCTTTTTTTATTTTTCATTAAACTTGGTTAGTAAGACTATTTGCCTTACATTTCCTTTCCTATAGACAATTAAGAATGTAGTGTAAACAGAAAAATTCTTCCAAGAGGAATGTTTACAATTGTCAACCTAGATGATTAAATACCACATTCAAAAATAAAAGTAAAAATGGAGTATATTCTAATCGCTTGATGGGTGACTTTTTGTGGTTGGGTATGTCAGATTTGTCGATTAAAAGTCACCAACTTGCTGCACAATGTCAAATTACACAACTAAAATCACAGCCCAGGTCACATTTACCATCTGAGCACAAATCTTCCAGGACAGTCATGCTTGCCCTTTTTCTGACAGCCAATAAGAACAGGTGCTGTTCAAAGAGTTAACAGCTAGGTTCAGCAGCAATCTATCTCCATTATTATTTTTTTCAAATTCTGTTATGGTGTGTAAACTACGAGACATCAAACGGATACCCCAAGAGTTTTTTATTTCTTATATTTTTGTTTGTTCCATTTCTTTGGTAACTCGGGTCTTGGTGAATACTGGCATGTCACCCAAAACACTGTGGTGTTTCTGCTTTGACACGTGTGTCATAGGTTTGCTATCACTGGATTACATAGTATCAGTTGTAAGGTGCAGTGCATCCGGAAAGTATTCACAGCGTATCACTTTTTCCACATTATGTTATGTTACAGCCTTATTCCAAAATTGATTAAATTCATTTTTTTTCCTCAGAATTCTACACATAACACCCCATAATGACAAGATGAAAAAAGTTTACTTGAGGTTTCTGCAAATTTATTAAAAATAAAAAAACTGAGAAATCACATGTACATAAGTATTCACAGCCTTTGCTCAATACTTTGTCGATGCACCTTTGGCAGCAATTACAGCCTCAAGTCTTTGTGAATATGATGTCACAAGCTTGGCACACCTATCCTTGGCCAGTTTCGCCCATTCCTCTTTGCAGCACCTCTCAAGCTCCATCAGGTTGGATGGGATGCGTCGGTGCACAGCCATTTTAAGATCTCTCCAGAGATGATCAATCGGATTCAAGTCTGGGCTCTGGCTGGGCCACTCAAGGACATTCAGAGAGTTGTCCTGAAGCCACTCCTTTGATATCTTGGCTGTGTGCTTAGGGTGGTTGTCCTGCTGAAAGATGAACCGTTGCTCCAGTCTGAGGTCAAGAGCGCTCTGGAGCAGGTTTTCATCCAGGATGTCTTTGTACATTGCTGAAGTCATCTTTCCCTTTATCCTGACTAGTCTCCCAGTTCCTGCCGCTGAAAAACATCCCCACAGCATGATGCTGCCACCACCATGCTTCACTGTGGGGATGGTATTGGCCTGGTGATGAGCGGTGCTTGGTTTCCTCCAAACGTGATGCCTGGCATTCACACCAAATAGTTCAATCTTTGTCTCATCAGACCAGAGAATTTTGTTTCTCATGGTTTGAGAGTCCTTCAGGTGCCTTTTGGCAAACTCCAGGCAGGCTGCCATGTGCCTTTTACTAAGGAGTGGCTTCCGTCTGGCCACTCTACCATACAGGCCTGATTGGTGGATTACTGCAGAGATGGTTGTCCTTCTGGAAGGTTCTCTTCTCTCCACAGAGGACCTCTGGGTTCTTGGTCACGTCCCTGACTAAGCCCCTTCTACTCCGATCGCTCAGTTTAGATGGCCGGCCAGCTCTAGGAAGAGTCCTGGTGGTTTTGAACTTCTTCCACTTACGGATGATGGAGGCCACTGTGCTCCTTGGGACCTTCAAAGCAGCAGAAATTTTTCTGTAACCTTCCCCAGATTTGTGCCTCGAGACAATCCTGTCTCGGAGGTCTACAGACAATTCCTTTGACTTCATGCTTGGTTTGTGCTCTGACATGAACTGTCAACTGTGGGACCTTATATAGACAGGTGTGTGCCTTTCCAAATCATGTCCGATCAACTGAATTTACCACAGGTGGACTCCAATTAAGCTGCAGAAACATCTCAAGGATGATCAGGGGAAACAGGATGCGCCTGAGCTCAATTTTAAGCTTCATGGCAAAGGCTGTGAATACTTATGTACATTATTTTTAATAAATTTGCAAAAACTTCAAGTAAACTTTTTTCACGTTGTCATTATGGGGTGTTGTGTGTAGAATTCTGAGGAAAAAAATTTAATTTAATCCATTTTGGAATAAGGCTGTAACATAACAAAATGTGGAAAAAGTGATGCGCTGTGAATACTTTCCGGATGCACTGTATGTAATATTGGCAGGAGTGTGTTGCCGACTGCTTCCCACTGGCTAAGATTAAGTAAACGAAGGCTACACCTGAAAATCGGTGGAAAAATCCTCTAATGTGACATGGGCTTAGGTGAGGAGGATTGAATTGCTCTCATTTCAAAAACAATTTAGTCTGAAAAATATGTTACGATCATTGAGGACCAGAACTCTTGAGAAGCACTTCATGTTGCCAACTCCAGGTAATGTATGCACAGATTTCACTAACTGGCCTGGATAAAGCAACATCATTAGGTTGAGTACTTTGAGTACTTGAGTGTCTCAGGCCACAGAAAGGTTATTCTGACCGAACTCCTGCTAGGGAAAAAAAGAAGCCAGAGTACATCTCTAAAACAGAGAGGCAGAAAGTAACTGGGGGTGCGCTCTTTAAAGGGTACTAAGCTCTGGCTCTCTCCATGGGTGCCCAATTATTTCATTTTTAAAGAAAATACATTTTTACTACCAAAATGGATGACTGTCTGTTAGCCTCAGGATATTAGGAGAAGCCCTCTTCATACAGTATACAACTGCCTAAATGTGTTTAGACCTTTGATGACACAAACTACTTGTCTCCCAGGTTGCACTGTGAGTCGATGGGATCAGTTTGCACAACGTAAGAAACACTAATTACTCAAGTTAACAGTTAAAGTGCAACATTACCACATAATATTACAGTTTGTCCAGGTCTGAATCATCTGCTATCTCCAAATGACGGCATTTTTTCAATCCTTATGTTTTTATATTCTTAAATACACAGTGAATCAACTTATTATAGCCATCTTTGGTTTGGTTAATAATTAACACAATTAAAAGGTAACGAACACTGAAAATCCTAAACTTAGTTCAAAACAACAGTGCCCAATACATACCTGTCTTTTAAGTCCAGTAGACTGTGTAGGTGCATTCTCCTCAAACTTAGCCAAAAGTTGCGTTGCCATAGACTTTACTTTGTTTTGATTTCCTATTGAGGCATCAATTCTCCGCTCAGTGAGTGCACTAACAAGAGTTGGCCTTTCATCATGGCAGCTACGAGAGACTTCCTCCTGCCGTTGACAGGCAATAAAGGTAACAAGAAAATAGAAGGAATAATTTCAAAAAGCCAGTCGAGAGCAAAACATGTTTTCATTTTAAATAAATAAAGGATGGCTATGAAAGGAAACACATACACTACCAGACAATTCTGAAAATGCAATACACATTAATGCATAACAAAAATGTATTTAAAATATTGAAATTATAATGAAGGAATTATATACTTGTAACAATTCGTCTCAAGCACTAGCCTGAGGTTAATGCTACCACTATTCTGACCTAGCTAAAAGGCAGATGATAAAAGGATAGGCCAATATCACACCTTAATAAATTTCCCGTATCGTCTTTATTCTAATAAAACAGTTCCTTAATATCAATGTATTTATAGGTCACTGCACACCATAGTCCATATTTATCCTTGCAGTCCATCAAATAAACAACAAATAGAAAAACAATCCCTTACACATGGATCGCCCCGCCCGAACCTAAGTAACCCTTAATTTGCAGTGCCACACACATATATAAGTATCTACACATCAACAGTTTTCATTCCTCCAAATCCTGTTCCAGAGATAATAAATAGATCCGCAGAATAGTCCACTGTAATACTCCCGCAACTGCTGGCGAGCTGATGAGGTGTCCTGAAAATAGCGGACTATATAAACAATCTCCTCTTCGTCATAAAAGACATACATTCAGACTTGCGCCATGATTAAAGTATAGTACGTCCATTTTTGATAGCGCACCCGAGTCCGTAGGTAATAGCGGAACGATCGATTCCCAGGTACTAAAGAGAAGACCATCCACCTTCTGACAGGACTTCAGGACAGTTCTTCTTTCTCCTCTTGTCCCTCAAAGACGGCGCGCTTTATGCAAATGAATCCCCGAACCAACCGGAAGTTCCACCTCTGGGGTACCGCTGTCAATCTCTGTCAGAAGACTAACCCCCCAACAACTGATCGACAGCAGAAAACATTAGCTTTATGTGGCAGCGCTACATACTTATCCACAATTTCATATAGCACCCTCCTATAGTAAACATCATACCAAGGCACAGAGTATGGCTTATTACATATACTTTTTGCAGCTGGAGAAGTGTCAAGTTAAATGACTTTCTAGGGACACACAGTGAACTGGCAGTGAGGACTGAACTGACAATCTTATAGTTTAAAGTTCATTCCCTCCGTCATTATAATAATCATGAAGAACAGAAATTATTGTATTTTATTTGCTAGGAATCATCTGGAGGATTTCCTAAGACGCTTGGGAGTATGTTCTACTCACAGATATGACAGAGTGAAGCTTTTTGGATGATACAAATTTCACTGTGTCTGCTATAAAGCAAACACAGAACTCTACAATAAGAGAATTGTATCAATATTTAAACATCATGATGTTTATGTGGAGATGCTTTACTACCTCTGGACATGGATGACTTGTCAAAACTAAAGAAAACATGAATTCGCCTGGTATTAGAAAAATCATGAGGAGAATGCCTGAAAACACATCTACTAGCCAAAGCTGAATACCGTTAAATCACGTAACAAGACAAATATCCAAAACACAAAAGCAAATCCATATCATAATGGTTGAAAAGGAACAAAATTAAAGTTTTGGACAGGCCTAGTCAAAGTGTAGACATAAATTCACCAGGGATCCTGGGAAAGAACATGAAACAATCTACTCATTCCTTACAACCTACCTGCGTCTCTAAAATAAGGGAGTTATGCAAGAAATAGTGGACAAAATTGCTCACTAGCAATGTGAAAACCTGATATTGAATGATAGGATCTGTTTGGTTGTAGTCACTACATATAAGTGACTATTATCTAATATTAAGTTTTAGATGAAAACCAACAAACAATGATTGTCATAAATTTTTAATATGAGAAATCAGGAAAAGGATGTTTTCACTGTACTGAGGTTTCTCTTTGGGTGTTAAAGGGATTTAAATGTCACTATATAGAGAGACCCCTCTGTAAATTAAGGGCTAAGTAACCAAACAATGGAGATTACTGCTATTGTCTCTTTTCCAACTAGGGACAACGTGCAGATTTAACCTTTCTACTTTATATCCTGTGGTATGTACAATACTTCACAGCTTTCCAAATGCATAAACGGAATTATCTCCTTGCTGTGTAAACAGCAAGAAGACAGATGAAATTAGATCTTTGAATGAAACCCATAATGTCTTTTCTGGACAGTTTTCATGACAAAATAACTTGGAGGAGTCATGAGAGCCCCTAGACAAGCACATCAAAATGTAGTACACAGAGTTTTCATATTAACTCACAGGCTACATGCAATGGCAATTTAACAAAAAAGGTTAGAAAAAAAATATATATTTGAAGTTTATTTCACTTCCTTTTGACTAAAACTTCAAGGTAAAACATATAAACCTAGATTACTTCCTATGCTTAATATACACATTGTTACAAACTATATGAAACATCAATTTAGCCATGTTAGCCATTATGGATGCAATGAGAAGTCACGTGAAATGACATATTTTATTAGTTAACTACAAAGATTACAATATGCAAGCTTTTGAGGCTGCTCAGGCCTTTTCTTCAGGCTAGATGTAAAAGGCATTAATAATTTAACAAAAACTAGTTTTTTTAATATGCAGATAAAACTACTTACATCTTCTGACTGACTTGTCTTTCTGCGTTTACCTGATCCATCAACCTCCTTGTCTTTTTTATCCTGAAAGAGACAAAAGGGGAAAAAATACAATTAACTGTTTAATAAGCCAGATGCAAAAGTTATCTGAACATGCCGGGAAACTAATATCACAAAGACTCACCTACCAATCCTTAAATCACTTAAACATTAGCAACAAGGCTACCAGTTGACCATGCACCAAATGTAAATGCAATAATAATAAAATTAAATGTATATTATACCATATAGTCCAACTACTGACTTTTAAAAAGAAGTTTTTTCCTAAACTTTCTTACCAAAGACCTTAACATCAACATCAGTTCTGTCTCTATTTTGAGATGGGTTTGGGAGAAGGGACACTTCACTGAAAGATGCTTTACAAACTGCCGCAAACACCACTAGAGATTAGGGCTGGGTATCATCATTGATGTCCCAAATGAATTTGAATCCAATTCACAATACCCCAATCCAATTAGTTATCGATTTTACCTTGACTGAATTACCGTACAATGAATATATTTGAAGTACTGGCATTTTTAGAAATTGCTTTGCCATGCACAGAGAACATTAATATAATGTGACAAATGTCAGTAACACTTTATTTGAAGGGTGCCTACATAACATATGCATAAACAAGGAAGAAATACTTGATTAGTAAAGAACAGATAACTTTGGTATTTGGAAGATGTGTAACAAATATCATTGCTCTTTATTACAAAAACATTTTTTTCACTGTACTGTACTACACTAATTCAAAATTTACAATAATTTTACTAACAAATGTATCGTCGCATGAGAGTCCATGCATATTACGGGGTGCGTCTTGTTTAAATACAATGCAATAGCATCTACTTTAAAAAACATCTATATCTTTATTTGAATAATATTAGATAGATAGATAGATATATAGATAGATACTTTATATTATTATAAAATAATCAAATACTGTTCTATAATAATGTTATTCAATAACCCATTTGTGTTTTATGATTCTCCATGTAGACACCCTTCAACTAAACTGCCAAATTTATTCCCCTGTTGGAGATTTAGACTATTCTTAAATTAGTCAAAATTAAAGATACAGCAGGAAGTCTTTCTATAATTCTACAAGTTACCCATACTACATTTTCAGTTGCTCACCTGTAGCTGTCACACTAGTCAGTCTCAAAAAGTGTCCTAAAAGTCATCAGACAAAAAGGCATTTTAAATTGAGGGTCTAGAGCTGATGCTTGTTGACAGCAGCTTGAATGAATGGCACATAAAAGAAAAAGAACTGGCCATTGTGACTAATAATGCTGCTATTATGGAGTTGCTTCAAATCGGCTGCTCTTTTTACACGCTCATTTTTATATTGCAGGATGTTCTGAAAATTCCAATAATTGTCCGCCTGCTTGCCAGGTAAGGCAAGTTGTAGAGTCGCTTATCTTTCTACATATTCTGTTATTATTTGGACATGAGGCAAGTTAAACAGAAGCCTGGAGCTAAATGCCATCTCCAAGGAAGATTGTTTAGTCTTTACTTGTTTGGATGTCAACTAAGACAACGCTTCTGGGTGACATCATGGTTAAGTTAGTCATCTTCCAAACTGCTATATCTTAACACAGGGTCACAAAGCCACGATCCGCTGGAGCCAATCCCATCCAACACAGGGCGCAAGGCAGGAATAAATCCCGGGCAGGGCGCTAGCCCACCACAGGGCACACACACCCAACACACTAGGGACAATTCTGAAGCACCAATACACCTAACCTGCCTGTCTTTGGACTGTGGGAGGAAACCCACGCAGACATGGGGAGAACATGCAAACTCCACACAGGGAGGACCCGGGAAGCGACCCAGGTATCCTTACTGTAAGGCAGCTGTGCTACGACTACGCCACCATGCTGCCCATCATGGTCAAGTGATTTCCCAAATTTGTTGTGTTAAAACAATAATTAACTTCTGAGCTGCACAGCTCACATATGACTTTTCTTTTATCCAGTTCTTCATTATGCACCGTCTGAATCCAAAGGATGTACACACATCAGATTTAAGTGTCCAAGACGCTGATTTCAGTAAAAGAGGACACGCCATTTTATGCAAAGTAGTACAGTGATCCCTCGCTATATCGCACTTCAAGTTTCACGGCTTCACTCTATCGCAGATTTTAAATGTAAGCATATCTAAATATATATCACAGATTTTTTGCTGGTTCGCGGATTTCTGCGGACAATGGGTCTTTTCATTTATGGTACAGTTGCTTTGCCCAGTTGATTTCATACAAGAGACTCTACTGCAAGATGGCCGAGAAGCTACCCAATCAGACACGTATTACATATTAAATAAAACTCCTCAATGATATACGATATTCTTCCCATGTGGCGCTTTGCATACTTGAAAGCCCAGCAGCACATATTGATTTTTGATTGTTTGCTTGTCTCTGCCTCTCTCAATCTGTCTCTCTGACATTCTCTGTTCCTGACGGAGGGGGTGTGAGCAGAGGGGCTGTTTACAAAGAGGCTGTTTGCCTAGAGGATACGGACGCTCCTCTAAAAAATGCTGAAAGAATATCTTCACATTGCTGCCTTCCTTGTAGCTGCTTTGTCCGGCTGTGCCTCACATACTTAAAAGCCCAAAAAGCCCTATTGATTTTTGATTGTTTGCTTTTCTCGCCATCTCTCTCTCTCTGACATTCTCTGCTCCTGACGTGCACTTTGAAGGGGTAAGATATGTTTGCATTCTTTTAATTGTGAGACGGAACTGTCATCTCTGTCTTGTCATGGAGCACAGTTTAAACATTTGACTAAAGGGTGTTATTTCATGTCTAGAGGGCTCTAATAATGTTAGAAAATGTATTTAGACGGTCGTAAACAGGTTTTCTATGCTCTAACTGCGGAAATATTCGATTTATAAATAAAGAATCCTACTTCGCAGAAATTCATTTATCGCAGCAGAGTCTGGAACGGAGTACACGAGGGTTGACTGCATTTTTTTTCCCCGTAGAAAGCCTTAACACATTAGCACCCTCTACTGGATTGGACGTCAAAAAACGAATATAAATAAAAATCTACATACATTGTATGGTAATTGAGCAGGAGAATGATTCACAAGAACGATCTTAAGACATTAAGAATCAATATTGAATTGTTTAAATGATTAATTGGAAAACCAGTACAGTAAAACCTTGATTATCCATCACTTGATTCGCTTTCAGTCTCTGTTAACTTCCAGGGCCAAAAAAAAAAAAAAAAAACACATTGTGCACGCCAGCACCTATTACTGTACTACTACTGCCGTGCTGTACACTGCTAGGTATTTACACTGAACAACTCTTGTGCTAGCACGTAGTGTTTTTCCCCAGCACCACATGTCATACTGCATTTTCAAATCAGTGTCAATTATATACCTTCAGTTTTAATAGTGTTTCATAGCTATTCTCTTTTGTTATAATTAACCTACTATACATTGTTATGACTGATAAACATATAATAGGTATAGAATACAATCACCTCCTATGAAATATTCCCATTTTTTTTGCTTTACAGCCTTAAAAGAAAATACAAAAACCAATATTTTTTTCCAGTTTTATTTACTCAATGCAATCTATATACATCGAAGTGAAAGATATGAGAGCTACAGTTCAGAAGAATTTTAACAAATAAAAAAAGACATACTGAGATTAATAAAGGATCACCTCCCCTCCTAAACAATATTTGTAAACTTAATCAGGTGCAAGTAACAACCATTTCCATTGCAGACTATGGTTACTGGCTTCCACCTGTGATCAACTGTAATCAGTGTGATTAGTGAAGCATAAAAACAGCTGTTCCTGGAGCATTCCCTTGTTTGGTAGTGCAACTGACAGCAAACAACTGACTATGGGTGGCAAGCCACTTTCAAAAGATCTCAGGGATAGAGTTGTGGACAGACATAAGGCAGGAGATGGATACAAAAAAAATCTCAAAGGTTTTATCAATCTCAAGGAGCACAGTAAAGTCCAAAATAAAAAAGTGTCAAGTGTTTGGTACTACTAGGACCCTCCCTGGATTTGGCTGTCCCTCCAAACTGGATGGAAGAAAAGGAGAAAACTGGCAAGAGAGGCTACCAAGAGGCCAATGGCCACTTTGAAGAAGTTACAGTATTTTATGGCAAAGAGTG
This sequence comes from Polypterus senegalus, assembly GCF_016835505.1. NCBI lineage: Eukaryota > Metazoa > Chordata > Cladistia > Polypteriformes > Polypteridae > Polypterus > Polypterus senegalus. Next base: position 15,245,641 of record NC_053161.1, on the reverse strand, counting down.
GTCATTGTGTGCACGCGACAACAATTGCACAAGCGCTCCACAATTGTAGCTTGTTCAGGAGGGTCGCAAGGAAAAAGCAACTTCTCAAGAAAGGCCACATTAAGGCTCGCTTGAGAATTGCCAGAATGCACTTGAAGATTCTGATGCCAAGTGGAAAAAGGTCTGTCAGATGAGACCAAAATCGAACTATTTGGCCTCAATCCCAAATGGTACACCTGGCGGAAATCCAATGCAGTTCACCATCAACAACACACCAGACCTACAAGTAAAGCATGGAGGTGGCAGCATCCAGTTGTGGGGGTGTCTCTCTGCTGCAGGGCCTGGGGGTCTCGTTAGTGTAAAAGGAAAAATGGAAGGGGGAAAATATTGTCAAATTCTTGAGGAAAACCTGCTACCCTCTGCGAGAAAGATGAAGATGGGCAGAATGTTCACCTTTCAACACGACAATGACCTGAAGCACACAGCAAAATGGATAACACAGTGGCTGAAGGAGAAAAAAGGTAATGTCCTCGTGTGGCCCAGTCAGAGCCCAGACCTAAATCCCATTGAAAATCTGTGGAAAGATTTGAAGATGGAAGTCCACCAACGCTCACCATCCAATTTGACTGAACTTGATCAGTTCTGTAAAGAAGAGTGGGAAAATATTGCTTAATCTAGATGTGCGAAGCTGATAGAGAAGTATCCCAACAGACTCAAGTCTGTCATTAAAGCAAAAGGTGGTTACAAAAAAATATGGGCATTGAGTGGTGATCCTTTATTAATCTCAGTCAAAACAATGTCTTGTTTTTGATTTTTTATAATTTTTCTGAACTGTAGCTGTCATATCTTTCACTTGGATGTTATAGGTTGCATTGAGTACGTAAACCTGGAAAGAAATATTTTGTGTGTGTGTTTTCATTTAAAGCTGTAAACCAAAAATATGGGAATATTTCAAAGGGGGTGATTCTTTTCTATAACCACTGTATGCATGTGGTGTTGGAATTGTCACAAAAAATGTGAAATTGTTAAACATTTAAGAAAAATGGTGGAATTACTTCAAGCATTGCTTCAGTTTATGGAGTAGGAAGAATAATAGTGAATGTTATAAAGCAAGCACACAGCAGAAGAGTACAAAATGAACGTGATTAAGGTACATATTTTTACTGATAAGCACGAACAGTTTCAGTTTAGTCTCAATGAAAAGAAATCTATTTATTTTTCATGACATTTATAAGAATATATAGTAGAAAATACCCATTATAATAGGCCACCTAGGCAAACCCTTAAAGGAAGAAGAAAACTGGTGTAAATACAACATAGTAACAGATTACAAAATAAAAACACAGCCGTTAATCATATTTCTTTTAATAGGGACATCATCCTTTTTTTCATAATACTTTTATGCTGTTTATTTCACCCGTAGTAGTTGCTAATCTGAAACATTTTATACTTTAAAGGAAGAAAAAAATATACTATTATTATCATCATTTTAAGTACCTTTGGATTCCTCTTTCTGGAGATACTTTGTCCAAGTTTGCTTAAAAAGGAAATAGGAGACTTGGTATTGGATATCCAGGCTGCCTTGTCTTCTGGACTCAAATTATGATTATCTTTATATAAAAAAAAAAAAGAAAAAAGTTTACAAAAAAGAAAAATATGTATATAAAAAAGGACAAACAAACTTTACATAAAGACAAATGTTAATTTTTAAGAAGACAAATGCTGCATTTGATAAAAATACAATGACTAACATGTTATACACAATTCTGCTCAAGTTCAGCCTTGCAAATTGTTCTAACTCACTTGCTTAATTAGAAGAAGACCACTTTATTTAATTCCATGCTTTTCATTCTGCCACGTCAGGTTCTTGGACTTTTCCGAGAATATCATCCAAATGATTTGTGGACTGGCATGGATTACTAATTCTCATTCCTTCACTTCCATATCTTTTCAGAAATTGCATTAAGTCAGACACTCCTCGATGAACATACACAGGTGTAGATGAGAATAAATTAAGATGGTGAACTGCTGGTTGCTTAACCATTTACATCTTAGATTTGGTGAGCATGTGTTTAAGAAAGTACGAAGCAATTACAGGGTTGAATAAAGTTGTTTAAGTCTAAAAGATGCAATTAAGGGTTGACAATCTTGACAAATGAACTAACTAAAATGAAAACTAAAATGAAGAACAAAAATGTTTAACTAAAAAATATTTAGTCAAGAAATTCAGTAGGAACAAAAACATGGAGACACTGTGGACATTAAGGACTCCTGGTAAACATAGTCAACTCCAACATACTGTACTTCTTATGACAGCTAATGAGATTGAGACTTGATAATCGAAGTTTCTGGTTTTCAAATCAGATGCTTCACTGTGAGGTGCTTCAGTAAGACTAACAAAATAAAATAATACAAATACAACTCTTTGATTTAAAAACATAGATAAAGAAAAGAACTTGCTAGGAACAATCAGTTTATCCAGTAAACAGTCTTTGGGACAAAGAAGTCTTCTGTAAGACAATAATATCATTTAACTCTTTGATGCAAGAAAACGTTCTATTGAGACATATCAAAGCTTTGATGTATTAAAACTGATCCAAAGAGTCTCTCTTATAACTTCAAGAATGTGACAGCAATATAATTTTAACTCTTTAATACAGAAATGTTGATATCAATTTGTTTATTTAGTCAAATCCTGATTATCTTATAAAAACTCTCTTTGGGAAAGGGATTTGAATCTGGTTGGGCAATGCTTCAGAGAACCATACTGTCGCCTCCCAGAATATTATAATTAAAATATAAAATTGGTCCGAGTATGCATCATAATTACTTTACTTAAAAAAAACCTGAAAGCTTTCTAATTTACTGGAGATTTTACAATACAAATTAAAATTTTAAAAAAGAAGCCTGAAATTTTAACATTGAAAATGTTTACAGGTAAATTTTATTATTGGTACATTATTTTTAAAGAATAGTGAATGCACAAGCAGAATGCAGCACAGAACACAATAATGGGTTGAAGAGAAAAGGAATGAAGGGTGGAAAAGCTGGAGTGTATTGTATTACATTCAGTGCATGGAGTACAAAAAGTAGGCTCATAAAAGACGCAAATGTCTCAGGGTTAGTCTGTAGTTGTAAAGATAGATGCCTCCGTTGGCTAATGTGTTTGTGTTAGCAAAGCTAAAGGTTTTATAAAAAAAAAAAGAAAGCATACAGAGACTCGCTATAAACAAAAAGAAAGGGATTGTGGCCAAACATTAAGCCAAAGTGAACATGTGTGCAAATTAAACAAAGTATTTGGTATACGAGCAACTTGGGTCTTTGACCGACAAATGAAAAATATGGAAAGCTGATAAAGGAGGTTTGACAATGTACTTGCAATCTGGGCATATCTAAATAATTAGTAATTATCCCATTGTCTTTGTATAATTTGTTAAAAAAATGCATTTCAATTTTTATATTCATAGCAGTTACTGAGATTTCCTTTGGAACCTAATATTAACATTTATATAAAGTAAAAGGAATTTTTTACCTTGTAACACCTTAAAGTGGTGTTATTTATGGTACAGCTGATTAGCCACAAAAAGCTGACCAACTACACTGTGTCAAGTTGGATACAAAAGTTTTGGAAATATACTCAGCAAAAAAAGAAACGTACTCTGACTTTCAACTGTTTTTACTTTCAGTAAACGTAATGTGTAAATATTTGTATGAACACTAAAAGAGTCAACACCATAAGACATAAACTAAAAATGTTTCACAATGTGTCCCTGAATGAAGGGAGGCTCAAAATCAAAAGTACCAGTCAGTATCTGGTGTGGCCACCAGCTGCTTGAAGTACTGCAGTGCATCTCCTCCTCATGGACTGGACCAGATTTGTCAGTTCTTGCTGTGAGATGTTACCCCACTCTTCCACCAAGGCACCTGCAAGTTCCTGGACATTTCTGGGGGGAATGGCCCTAGCCCTCACCCTGCGATCCAACAGGTCCTAGACGTGCTCAATTCCTTCGACGATAAACACGAATCCGTCCATCACCCCTGGTGAGACAAAACCGTGACTCATCAGTGAAGAGCACTTTTTGCCACTCCTGTCTGGTCCAGCGAAGGTGGGTTTGTGCCCATAGGCGGCATTGATGCTGCTGATGTCTGGTAAGGACCTGCCTTACAACAGGCCTACAAGCCCTCAGTCCAGCCTCTCTCAGCCTATTGCGGACAGTCTGAGCACTGATGGAGGGATTGTGTGTTCCTGGTGTGACTCGGGCAGTTGTTGTGGCCATCCTGTACCTGTCACGCACGTGTGATATTCAGATGTACTGATCCTGTGCAGGTGTTGTTACACGTGGTCTTCCACTGCAAGGATGATCAGCTGTCCTTCCTGTCTCCCTGTAGCGCTGTCTTAGGCGTCTCACAGTGTGGACCTGGCAATTTATTGCCCTAGCCACATCAGCAGTCCTCATGCCTCCCTGCAGCATACCTAATGCACGTTCACGCAGATGAGCAGGGACCCTGGGCATCTTTCTTTGGGTGTTTTTTTACAGTCGGTAGACAAGTCTCTTTAGTGTCCTATGCGTTTTTAGAACTGTGACCTTAAATGCCTACTTTCTGTAAGCTGTTAAGGTCTTAACGACCATTCCACAGGTGCATGTTAATTAATTGATTATGGTTAATTGAACATGCATGGAAAACATTGTTTAAACCCTTTACAAATGAAGATCTGTAAAGTTATTTGGATTTTTAAAACATTATTGTTGAAATAAACAGTCCTGAAAAAGGGACGTTTCTTTTTTTGCTGAGTATATCAAAAAACTTAAATTACTTACATTTTTAAAATCAATGTTTTTCTTGTCCACCTGATGGCAGCATACTATTAGCACTACAGAATTTTCATGGAAATTAAAATCTCCGCAGAGGCGGAGACATGCCGATTTTTTCTTTGAGGATTTGTCATTGTGTAGTTGTTGCGTAATTTCAACAAGCAATGGGGAATGTGCAATATCTTACACCAAATACTTGAACAGTTTCTCAGCCTCATCCCATAACTACACACACTTCCACATTGCAAAGGAAGGGAATAATCAGAATTGTAAAATCAATACTCCATTTTTGGAATGGTCTTTCTGGTTGTCGTGCCACCTGAAGAAACTGAATGTTAAATTTTATGGAAGAATTACAATATTATCATTTAATTGCCTTGTTCTATGGCAATACCTGACACAGATGTACTTTGAGATTTGTTTATTTAAATAAAATGTGTGGGTAGTATTGAAGCTACATTACAGATCTTATACATTTGGAACCAGAATAGATACCACCAGCAAAAAATGTAGCCTATTAGGAGTACCTCAGATCTGGAACATAATGTGTGTAATATTGTATTAGTACATAAAAACACACCTATAATGGATGACCACATAAAAAACAAACAGAATTCTTGTGAGGCATGAACTGCAGAAACCTAACACACTGGCAACAACAGAAAGGAAACAAATTAAAACCAAGTCAGAATCACACAAACAAGACACATTACTAATCAATATTTTGAGGCTAGCATACTACATTCCATTTAAAGGCACTACCACCAGTTATACTGAAAAATATTTTACTGAGAAGATACAAGAGCAGAAAACCCAGCTAGCTAATGTTACTGCTGCTGGATCATGATGCCGTGAAGAATACATTTCTGGGGCCTCTATGAGGTTCTAACAAACTATTCAACATCAAGGACAATCTACACCAATGGAGGGAAAACATATATCTTGACTGTATACATTATTATTGAGAGGTGGAACAGGATGCAAAACACAGAGGGTACCAATATTGCTGGTATTTAAGTATGAGGTTTTCCTTGAAAAAATCTAAATAAAAAGAAGATGGTTAAGTGTATGATGTTTTCACAAGAACATCTTTTAATGTAATATTTAAACAGGTAAAATGTCAGCTTTTTTAATATAAACACAAAGCACAGACATGTCTGACATTTTCAAAGCACAAGCATTGAATTGTTAAACTGTATTGAGGTCTCATATGACAATTTTAAGAAGTAAAAAAAAAATTAAGAGCTTAATGAACAAATAAATGAATCATGAAAATGAATAATGCACACCAAGCAGCAGAAAGCTGGCATGTAGAGTAGATGTAATATCTGATTGCTATGGATGTACTGGACAGAATTACTTACCCAGTGAAAACGGCATGTAAAGGAATAGATAACACAGAATGTAAAAGGCAAAAAGTAGCCCCTACCACAACTACTCCATATCACATGTTATGCAGTACATGATTTAATTTAGGTAAAACTATATATAAAATCACTAGGAAGCATATTACAATGTTTTTCAAACATTGGCAGTAATTACCACACAGCTTATACCAGTCTCCATGAACAAAAAGAGTAGACTGCCCAAAGAAAATGGGAAAAGCCACAGGTGAAAAAATCCATCTACTTTAACACGCTCTCTTCTACTGAAATGCAGGATAAAAACAGCTTTCATGTCCCTCCCAATCCCCAAGTTTTTATATCAGTTATGTGGTAAGCTGCATTACCAGTCGTTTTATTTTCTTTTGAGTTTGCATTTTTGCTTGGCAGGTGAATTGAGCTTACCAAAGACATGAATAGAGTCTGTCGTGAATGATTTACAGCTATGATGTTGTGTTGCCTCATCCCGTTTACTATTCTGTCTTGTCCTTGTGCATTTACCATATTTTATGACTTGTCACGTTAAGATGAGTAGTTTGCCACCTTAATGTTTCATTTGTAACACTTTCCAAGTTGCGGAAGTCCATGATCAAACCTAAGTATATACAAGTGGAATCCCATTATAATGAAACTCACAGGACCATAAAAATATTTTGTTATAACCAAACTTTTGTTACAACAAATATGGGGAAAATATGTATAGTATTGTGATTGGGACTGCCGGCGATTCGCCATGTCTAATGGGAGTGATGCAAGGACAGCTCCGTAGCTGCTCTGCTGCATCTGGTAAACAGTAAACCAAGGGCAAAGCAATTGGTTGTCCACCGCAGGATCACGGTTACCATGTACCATGTTTGTCACACAATGTTTAACATTTAATACTTTTATCTGCTCTTCCTTACTAACCCAGCCACAGGGGATGCACAAACCAGTGCCTTTCTTCATGCGAGTCCCAAGCCCGGATAAATGGGAAGGATTAGACAGGAAGGGCATCCGGTGTAAAATTTTGCCAAATCAATATAAGGACAACAATTTTGGATGATCCGCTGTGGCAACCCCTAACGAGAGCAGCTGAAAGAAAAAGATGATCTGCTTTTCCTTACTCTTTCCTGATCTGTCTCCTTCAGACTGCATCTACCACTGTGGTGATTTCAAGCTGTTGGTGTTCTTCTAATCTGAAAATGGGAGCTAAAGCAGGACAATCCTGCCACGGCTAATAACAGCTCCTATTCTGAATGAAGTCTTGAGACTGTGCCTGCCTTCTCTATACAGTAATAAAGCTCCTATTCTGAATGAAGTCTTGAGACTGTGCCTGCCTTCTCTATACAGTAATAAAGTACCTGTATTTTCTTTGAAAACCTGGACTCATCTTTGTTTCTCTTGTGCAACTCTGTAAGCCAAGTTTGACAATACCTGTATAAAAAAGCAGCACTTCTTAAACTGCAAAAAGTAATTTATTTGGAAATGATTTTAGTTGTATTTTTTAAATGGAAATATAGGTGTGAACACAAAATGAAAATGAGATGATAAACAAGACCGGAATTTATTTATTTATTTTTAACAGAAATACAGGTATGTATACAGAATGAAAATTAGGTGTTATATGTCATTTTTTAAAAAACAGAAGTACAGGTTTATTATATATACATACACATATATAGACACACATATCTACAGTATACTAATAAAAGAAAAAGCCCTCACTGACTCACTTACTCACTGACTCATCACTAATTCTCTAACTTCCTGTGTAGGTAGGAGGCTGAAATTTGGCAGGCTCATTCCTTACAGTTTACTTACAAAAGTAGGGCAGGTTTCATTTCGAAATTCTACGCGTAATGGTCATAACTGGAACCTATGTTTCGTCCATATACTATAATAGACTTCTGCTCGATAGCCGTGGGAGGCGGAGTTACGCCCCATCGTAATTTAGTGCCTGCCCATATAAGGCCGTCCGTCAGCGGCAATCCAATAGAAACACCGCCGCTAAATATTCACGGTTGAAGGACTGTGCTTATGCAGACGAAGATGAGATGGTCAGGGTGGTGTTTGGCACAAACTCAGCGAAACTGCGAGAGAAACTTTTAAGTGCCGGGTCTTAGCTAACATTAAATACAGCTGTGGACATAGCACGAGATGGCACCAACACAGCTGGGAACCTTCGATGCATGTACACCGAGCGGCTCATGTGAAATGACGCAGTGCACAGACAAAAAGCAACAGTTCCAAAGAGTGCTGAACAAAAACCGAATTACACAATTGAGAAGGCAGCAAAAAAATATGAAGTGTGTGACACATACAAACATATTCATAAGTGAAGTTACTGCGGAAATAAAGCACACGGTGGAAAAAGTCAATGTCCCGCTAAAGGAAGACAGTGTAAAAAAAAAACCCGTGCATGCAGTGTGTCAGGTCTCAGGAAGACGAGCTGCTTATTGATGCAGTAAGAAACGAATTGATGAATGAAACCTGTTATCTTTACAACGATTCAC